>NC_086099.1:145084667-145384667 GCF_963921235.1 Mobula hypostoma
TACATTTAAGACGGATTACCCGTATATTGGCCAATTTCTATGAAGGTATAAATAAGTAGTGGTGATGTTTTATTATTTTTCTGTCTCCTTGTGGAATGCCAGTCAACCTGCATCAAGTAGTTCACCGTCCAGGTTTAGCTATGCGAATCTATTTCCAGTTTCTCCGGTAGGGCAGTATCCTCACAAAGATCACTGGCTTCCTTCTTTTTGCATTTTCACTTGGCTTTACAAAGGACAACTCATTCTCCATGACCTCAAATCTAATAATGTTTACATCCTTATCAAACCTTCCTGACCAGATGCTATCATGTTCTCTTGATTTCACCTGAAGTAATTGCGCCTCTGGCATACAGCTAGCTATCCATTCCCTTGAATTTCGTTTCCTGGGCATTATGTGCATTTTCCATTCCACTGTGCTGGCTGTCTAAGCTCGGAAATTTTCTCATTGTTCTCATGCAGGTGTCAAAGTCATCATGAGGGAACTCTTCATAACTCCGTTAGCTTGTACTTTTTAATAAATGTTTCAGATTGCACTTTAGCATAGGTTTAAGGAGAAATAGAATTCTTTTAGATTTTTTTTTGTATGCAACTCTTTGCACATATGTTTATGAAGAGAAGATAGCCACTAACTCTTTGTAAGGTAATCTTTACCACCTGGTCAGGCAGATGGTGGCCAAATGTTGACATCTGAAGCTATAGGCCAACAGTTTAATGGCCACATAAAATCCGATTCTCAATCACTCCCTGTTTTATGAGAATCTTCATTTGAAATACAGTACATTGAAGCAATTAAATTCATCATAATTTGAGCGGAAATGTTAAGTTCCTATTGCACATTCAGACTCCCTTTCTAATGACGGGTACATTATTGTGTGATACTAATACAAGCATATCGTAACTTTCACTCAAATTAGCTTAACTACTGTAGAGATATAGCAATTTCTGAGCCATTACTGGATTATGATGGGGGATTCCTGTTGGACAACATTTCAGTCTCCTGACTGATCTTGTCAGTGAGATAGAATCAGGCCTGGCTGTGATGCTCCAGAGTACAACAAAGTCTGGCATTGCTATCTTAGTTCGCAAGGGGTGGTTGATAAAGCATTTAAACCAATGACTGGTTAATAGTAATGGAGTAGTTGGGGGTGGGGGCATAAGTAAATATGACTCTCAGCAAACAATAAGTTTATTGTACAGCAGTCTAATTCAGTAAATACCTTCTTTAAGGAGCAGAGAAGACAAATTATTATGATTTCGTAATGAAAGTGGGGTACTTTCTCTGGAAAATGCAGTGTACTCAACTTTAAGCCTTGCAGTGGCATGCAAAAGTTTGGGCACCCCTGGTCAAAATTTCTGTTACTGTGAATAGTTAAGTGAGTAAAGGTGACCTGATTTCCAAAAGGCATAAAGTTAAAGATGACACATTTCTTTAAGATTTTAAGCAAGATTACTTTTTTGTCCCCATCTTTTACAGTTTCAAAATAAAAATGGAAAAGGACCCGAAGCGAAAGTTTGGGCACCCTGCATGGTCAGTAGTTAGTAACACCCCTTTGGCAAGTATCACAGCTTGTAAACGCTTTCTGTAACCAGCTAAGGGTCTTTCAATTCTTTTTTGGAGGATTTTCACCCATTCTTCCTTGCAAAAGGCTTCTAGTTCTGTGAGATTCTTGGGCCGTCTTGCATACACTGCTCTTTTGAGTTCTATCCACAGATTTTCGATGATATTTAGGTTGGGGGACTGTGTGGGCCATGGCAAAACCTTCAGCTTGCACCTCTTGAGGTAGTCCATTGTGGATTCTGAGGTGTTTAGGATTATTATCCTATTGTAGAAGCCATCCTCTTTTCATCTTCAGCTTTTTTACAGACAGTGTGATGTCTGCTTCCAGAATTTGCTGGTATTTAATTGATTTTATTCTTCCCTCCACCAGTGAAATGTTCCCCGTGCCACTGGCTGCAATACAAGCCCGAAGCATGATCGATCCACCCCCATGCTTAACAGTTGGAGAGGTGTTCTTTTCAGGAAATTCTGCACCCTTTTTTCTCCAAACATACCTTTGCTCATTGCAGCCAAAAAGTTCTATTTTAACTTCATCAGTCCACAGGACTTGTTTCCAAAATGCATCAGGCTTGTTTAGATGTTCCTTTGCAAACTTCTAACGCTGAATTTTGTGGTGAGGACACAGGAAAGGTTTTCTTCTGATGACTCTTCCATGAGGGTCATATTTGTGCAGGGGTCACTGTACAGTAGAACAGTGCACCACCACTCCAGAGTCTGCTAAATCTTCCTGAAGGTCTTTTGCAGTCAAATGGGGGTTTTGATTTGCCTTTCTAGCAATCCTATGAGCAGTTCTCTTGGAAAGTTTTCTTGGTCTTCTAGACCTCGACTTGACTTCCACTGTTCCTCTAAACTGCCATTTCTTAATTACATTACGAACTGAGGAAATGGCTACCTGAAAACACTTTGCTATTTTCTTATAGCCTTCTCCTGCTTTGTGGGCATCATTTATTTTAATTTTCAGAGTGCTAGGCAGCTGCTTCGAGGAGCCCATGGCTGCTGATTGTTGGGACAAGTTTTGAAGAGTCCAGGTATTTATAAAGCTTTGAAATTTGAATCACCTGGCCTTTCCTAACGAAGACTGTGAACAAGCCAAAGCCCTAACAAGCTAATTAAGGTCTGAGACCTTGGTAAAAGTTATCTTAGAGCTCAAATCTCTTGGGGTGCCCAAACATTTGCATGGTGCTCCTTTCCTTTTTCTCACTCTAAAATTGTACAAAACAAAAATAATACACTAATCTTGCTTAAAATGTTGAAAAGAATGTTTCATCTTTAACTTTGACTTTTGGAGATCAGTTCATCTTCTACTCACTTAACTATTCATAGTAACAGAAACTTTGACCAGGGGTGTCCAAACTTTTGCATGCCACTGTACAGGTATCCCCCGCTTTTGGAACGTTTGCTTTACGACACCTCGCTGTTACGAAAGACCTACATTAGTTACCTGTTTTCGCTAACAGAAGGTATTTTCACTGTTACGAAAAAAGGCAGCGCACGAGAAAGACAGCGTGCACCCCGAGCAGCCAAGCTCCTCCCCCGGAACTGCATTCTAGGTGGCATTGCTTAAACATGTGCCTGTGGATATCTGTGCTTTATGTCGATTTATTTTGAGCATCCGTTAACAAGATGAGTTCTAAGGTATAGGAAAAGCCTAAAAGAGCTCATAAGGGTGTTACACTTAGCGTAAAACTAGACATAATTAAGTGTTTCGATCTTGGTGAACGAAGTAAGGACAAAGTGAATTTGGCTTGTGGAAGTTAACGAAGATGATGTTGAAGAGGTTTTTGGCATCCCATGACCAAGAACTGATAGATGAAGAGCTGATGCAGTTGGAAGAGGAAGGGATAACAATCGAAACTGAATGCAGTAGCGAACGGACCGAAAATAAAGTCGTCCAGGAACTGAACGTGAAGCAACTGTGAGATTTTAGCTGCAACTGACAACAATGATTGCAGAAAAGTACGACTTTAGTTTTGAAAGAGTATGTAGGTTCAGGGCATATTTGCAGGATGATTTGAGTGTTTACAAAGAACTGTATGATAGAAAAATGCAGGAAGCTAAGCAGTCAAGCATACTGTCGTTTTTCAAGCCTTCCACATCAGCTACAGCAGACGATGAACCTCGACCTTCGACATCGAGGCAGGCAGACATAGAAGAAGATGATCTGCCTGCCCTGATGGAAACAGACAATGATGAGGTGGCACCCCAGTGTCCCACCACCCCAGTGGTCCCCAACCTCCAGGCCGTGGACTGATACATTGCCGCGAAGAATGCAGCGGTAGCCGGGACGCACCCAGCACATCTTTAAGAAAAAAGCCAAAATAAACAAGTTAATTAATTAGGTGCTGCCCAGCATGTAAATGTCGGCCCAGATCAGAGGCGATTGCCGATTGCGTCACCTCTGATCTGGGCTGACATTTACGTGCTGGGCAGCACCTAATTAATTAGCTTGTTTATTTCAGCTTTATTCTTAAAGGTGTGCTTGGTGCATCCCGACCACCACTGCATACTTCGCGGATCGGTATCGGTCCGCAGCCTGGAGGTTGGGGACCACTGTACCACCTCAACCTCGGACGACTCAGCCTAACACACCATCATCAGTGTGCTCGGCGCTGTCTTCCCGATTCCGGTAAGTGATACTACACTGTACATGCATTATTTCTGCTTTATATAGGCTGTGTATTTTTATGTGTTATTTGGTATGATTTGGCAGCTTCATAGCTTACAGGTTACTGGAGAGAGTGATTCTGCCAAGCGCTTGTGTGAGATTTTCGCTACGGTGGACAGTGCAGCAATGATTATAGAAAAGTATTTCTATCTTATATAGGCTGTGTATTTATCATGTCATTCCTGCTTTTACTATATGCTACTGTTATTTTAGGTTTTATGTGTTATTTGACATGATTTGGTAGGTTTTTTTTGGGTCTGCGAATGCTCACAAATTTTTCCCATATAAATAAATGATAATTGCTTCTTCACTTTACGACATGCCTGCTTACAAGCCGTTTCATAGGAACGCTCTACCTTCGGATGGCAGGGGAAATCTGTATATGAAAAATAAATCTCGGTTAATTATAGGAATATGTTCACGTTTGATTGACAAGAATTACTCAAATCATCTGGTAAGCTAGAGTTAGCACTGTCACCATATGCAGTCATAAATGTGCTATCTTCAAAGGCAAGTTTGAATTAAGTTCGCTTAATAAATTTCTGAGTTCTGGGAGGAGAATTACCCTTGAATTTAGTGTATTGGCTTAGAGCTGCTTGGCAAATTTTAAAACTATGTACAAATCCTGCTGAGGTGGCCAGAAATGCTGACAAAATGCAAGTGGTTTTATATAACCACGTCTCTGCTGCTGGATAAACTGGGCAGCAGTTAAGTTCTTCTATTCCACTGACTATGGAAGCAGTACCATATCAAACTTTTTTTAACAGTTTTGATTTTTTAAATTTGTTTTTCCTATTAAGAGAAATTTAAGTCTAGTGTACCTCAACACCATCTCTATTTCTCCCAGCATCGCCTTTAGTTTCCTGCAGTAACCATCTTTGGGGTACTCTTTTGAATACAAATACTAAGTTGTGTCAAATTATGGGGATTTTTTTTGGCATGCAGGCCTACATCCACTAGGGAGTAGGTTGAGACTAGCCAAACTTGCATCATATATGACCTTTACACCAAGCCTCCAGAGTTTTGTCCTACTTGTTTCTGTTAAATTTGGTTCCATAAGAATGAAAGGATGACTTGTTGTCTAAGTTCCATAACAGAGAAGTGCACAATCCTGAAGTTTCCTGATATATTAGTTGATGACTCCTTATGGTTGTTAAGCTATATGTATTTAAGGCCAGTGGTTTAGCAATGTGACAAGATACAGTAATTAAACTCTTAAATGTTTTATTCTTGTAACTTCTGCTTTTATTCACGTTATACAGTAATCTCGACTAATCAGTTTATAAACTATAATTTGATGTTCAGTGCATTCAAAATACAAACGTAAAAATTAAACAGGAAATGAGGAAACTCTGAAAACTTGAGAATTTCTAAAAGGTGAAGCTCTTCCACATTATTCTCATTCACAGCAATTGGCAATCCCTCACAGTGATGAATGGGCTCGTTTTGCTAGGACCTTGGTGGAAATACGGGCTAACCGGGCAGATGCTGAAGAAGAAAGTGTAGTTGAACTGTCTGCGCAGCTGTAAGCATTTATCTACACCCAATGCCTTGTCAACCCAATGATGCCGTCCGAGATATGCCAGTGTAAAGTGCCATTTAAGATGAAAAGCTGCTGCTATTATTTTTTTTGTTTCGCACTTCTTTATAAAATGTTAAGTGTTCAAAAGCCATAATGCAAATTGAAATAAACTTCTGGGTTCTGTGTTGTTAAATGGGTGTTAAATTCTAAAATTATACAGTAAATTCTCATTAATGCATTGTAATTGGATGGTTTTATTTGATGACATGAACCTATAGTTAAATTTTGTGTTGGCAGGCTTGTATGCTATAGATCTATTAAATCCATATGATGCCAGATATGATGTGCAGATGTAGCAAGTCATGCTGTACAAGACTAAGCCAAGAATTTCAAATGTGGTGTTTTGAAATGTGCATTCATAGTGCACACATTATGAATGGTTGTACTGTATTAGATTGCTTCATATTAAACTACTGTATGGAAATACTGAAAATGATTAAACTAATTTAGAACATGTACCATCTTTGTTGTCTCTATGCTTTCCAATTTTTCTTAGTAAACTGAAATATTTAGCTTTCATTTAAGAGAACACTTAAAACCATCACCCAAATCATATGGTAGTAGTTCTCATTTAAATAGGAGTTTTAAAGGTTCCAGTATATTTGCTATACCATCACTCTCATCTGCATTCTACTAAATAAACTAATACTGTGGCTTGAGTTAACAGCGTGACCTAAATCTACTTCAAGGATTGAATATTAATGAACATCTCTCATGGAATTTGACTTTTTGTGTTAAACATGTTTTGCTGTGTTAAATGAAGACACTGAAAGTGGATGTTGTGGTTTTCAATGCAGCCCTGCTAGCTTCACGACCCCAATGTGATTTTTGGCTGATCCTTGTTTTAATGTCATTTACCCTTGACATCTTTTGTTTCTAGAAATATTACCCCATTATATATGGTATCCTGGCGTCTAACGCCTTCTGTGTTGGAGAATTTGTCAGGATCACTACTCTCCGTGAATTTTCTCCTCGTATTTGTTCTCAATGTCCTTGTAATTTGGGACTGTGACTACTTAATCTGGATCTTACAGCCAGGGTGAACATCCTCTTTGCAGTCTGTCTAGTTCTGTCAGAATTTTGTGTATTTCAGGGAAATGTAGGGTAAGTTTAATTATGTACAATTCTCCTCCAAAGTTACATGCTCTGTTTGTACACTAAGGTTTCACAATACTATTAAAATGCTTATTCCTAATTGAAATAAATGTGAGGTCAGTGTATCGAGAAGAAAAGTGATAAAAATGTCTGACTTTAAGTAATGATTATATAAAAATATGCACTGACTTTTATAAAAGCGGGCTTGCTTCTATTAGGATTTCATAAAATATCCAAATGCAATTGGTGTTGTGTTTTAGTATTTTTGTAAACTATGGCCTAATAGGCCTTGAGATTTAATCTGCAATATTGCAAAGTGCAATATGGATAATGCCTCTTCCTATATGCACTTCTATTGAAGAGCAGTACAGGAAGACAAGGTTTAGAAATAACTTCATTCAAATACTTAATTCAACTTCTAAGCTATTATCACTTTTAGTGACAAGTATTCAACGTACAGGCCATTGTATTTGACAAATTAGGCAGTATTGTAGGATGTTATAATTAGAATTTGAGTTCAATATATGAAAACATGCTCCCAAATGTGTTACTTGTAGATATCAGTCAGTCTATCAACATCAGTACGTTGGGTGTTCTAACTAAAATAAAAAGAAAATGCTTGAAATTTCAGCAGGCTGGGTACCATCATGGTACAGGAAACTGATACAGATGACCCCGCTTCTCCCATCTCCAACTCTCCTTCTCTTCTTGGTCTCAGACTCCTCATCACCTCTTGGGTCCTCAGAGACTCCCATCTTCCTTTCACCCTACCTTCCCTGAACACACAATCCGGCTGCCTTCCTTTGATGCCACCAACACTCGTCACCTTCAGACTCCAGCTCTAATCCCTGCCCTCTCTCCACCATTCCTTCTAACCTTCCCCTCTTTGAGATAGAGCATTTTGTCCTCAGCAAGGGACTTACCTTTGTTGCCCCTTCACCTGCACCTTCAGTGAGTTATGCACCCGCCACAATGCCAAGCTCTTCTGCTGCCTCCATCTCTGAGCCCACTTTGGCAAGGAGACCCCACCTCACTCCTATGACTTCTCCCATCTCCAACCTTCCTCCTCCTCTTGGACACCCCCGCTCTGGTTCTCTGTTTGCTCTGGATCCTTTCATGTCTAATTGCCCACAAGGCGTCAACCAGCTCGACTTCAGTACTCCTCTCTCCTCCTAGAAACTTGCCCCTATGGAATGCACTGTCCTGCATTCTCTCTGCACCAATCCCAACCTTACCATCAAACCTGTAAAGGGGGTGCTGATGTAGTGTGACTGACTGACCCCCTACCTTACTGAGGCCAGGTAGCAACTGTCAGACATTACCTTTTATTTGCCGCTTGATAGGCATCCCACTCTGGACCATCAGAAAATTGTCTTCAGGACCATCACTAACCTCATCAACCTTGGAGATCTCCCATCCACTGCCACCAACTTCACAGTTCCCTTACTCTGCACTGCTCACTTCTACCTCCTAACCAAAATTAACAAATTTGACTGTCCAGGTAGGCCTATAATTCCTGCCTGTGCCTGCTCCTGCCCCTGCCCCACTGACCTTGTGTCCACATGCCTTGACTCCATTCTAGCCCCCTTGGTTCAATCCTTTCCCACTTGCATCCATGACATTTCACATGCTCTCAATCTCAACGACTTTCAATTCCTTGGCCCTGACCACATCATTTTCACCATGGATGTCCTGTTCCTGTACACTTCTACCCCCCCATCAAGAAGGCCTTAAAGCTCTCTGCTTTTTTCTCAACTAAAGACCCAACCAGTTCTGCTCCAGCACCACTCTCCTTCATTGTGGCAGAACTGGTACTCACCATTGGCAATTCTTCCTTTGGCTTCTCCCACTTTCTTGAAACTCAGTGGGTAGCCATAAGCACCCGTGTGGGCCCCAGCTATGCCTGCCTTTTCAGTGCCTGCGTAGAACAATACATGTTCCAAGTCTCACTTGATGATGCTTCCCAACTCTTCTTGTGCTGCAGTGACGACTACTTTGCTGTTTTATGCATCCACGCTGAGTTTGTTAATTACATTAACTTTGCTTCTAACTTCCACTCAGTTCCCTGGATGAGGCTTTGTTTTCCTTTCCTTTCCAGGGCATCGGAGATGTCCTCCTTCAATGAACAGTGTTTCACTTCTTCTGTCATTGATGTGGTCTTCCAGTTTAATCTCCTGCATTTCCCAGACATCCATGCTCACCCCCATCTTCCAGCTGTCTTTAACAACGATGGAGTTCCTCGTCTTCACCTACCACCAAACATACTCCTGCCCCCACTCTCTGCAGGGATCACTGCCTCCATGACTCTCTTCTCCATTTGTCCCTTTCTGACACACATCCTTGTATGTGTCAGAAATGCTACACCTGCTTATTCACCTCTTCCCTCACCTCCATTCTGGGCTCCGAACAGTCCTTCCAGGTGAGGCAGCCTTCACCTGCGAATCTGTTGGGGTTGTCTATTGGATCCACTGCACCTTCCTCTACAATTGGTGAGACCCAACTTAAATTGGGGGTCTGCTTTGTCAAGCACCTCTGCTCCATCTGCCAAAAACAATTTCCTGGCGGCCAATCATTTTAATTCCTATCCCAGTTCCTGTTCCGACATGTCAGCATTCTCTTTTGTCACGATGAGGCCGCTCTCAGGGTGGAGGGGCAACACCTCATATTCCGACCAGATAGCCTCCAACTTGATGCCATAAATATTGATTTCTTCCTTCAGTAATTTTTTTTTTTAAACCTCCCCCTTCCCTCCTCTTCTATTCCCCACTCTGGCTGCTTTCCTCACCTGCCTATCACCTCCCCTTTACCAATCCCACCCTGACTTCACCTATCACCTTCTAGCTAATTCTTCTTACCCTTCTTCTCCCCCCCATCCCTTTATTATTCTGGTGTCTTTGCCCCTTCCCCTCCAGTCCTGAAGAAGGGTCTCAGCCAAAACGTTGACTGTTTATTCATTTCTATAGATGCTGCCTGACCCACTGAGTTTCTCTGTCCTGCTGCTCTGGATTTCCAGCATCTGCAGAATCTCTGGTGTTTGTAGATATGTCAGTTCAGACAAACAAATCACTGGTCTGAAATGTTGACATTTTTTGTGTTTTTACAGGTGCCGTCCAAAATGCTGAATATTTACAGGATTTTGTCCATATCTTTGGCAAACATTAATTACAATTTTGTGATTGAATTCATGGCATCACACTGAGCTGCATTTTGATTCCTGAAAGCTTTCCTAAATTTATTATTCAGGAAGTAAAACCAGCGTGCATATTATCACAGCGAGGAGTTGAAATTCAGCCTCTGGTGCAAGTGCTAAACATCAGATGCAACAGTGTACTTGTATTGGCCATGTTCCGCCGAGGCTGATAGAAATGCCTGTACATTACTGCATGTGTTTAGTGTACACTGAAGAAAGTCAATTCATGCTCTTCAAAGACTTAGATTTTTTTTGTGTGAAATAAGAATCATTTAAGACCATAAGATCTAGGAATAGAATTAGGCCATTTGGCCCATCTAGTCTGCTGTGCCGTTTCATCCATTTTCCATCTCAACACCAATATTCCTGCCATCTCCCAATATCTCTATCCCTTTGTGCCTTGATTAATCAAGAATCTATCAACCTCTGCCTTAAATATACCCAATGATTTTGCCTCCACAGCCACCTGTGGCAATGAAATCCACAGATTCACCACTCTCTGATGAAAGAAATTCCTCCTTATCGCCATTCTAAAAGAATGCGCCTCTATTCTGAAGCTGTCCTCTGGTCTTACACTCCCCCACCAAAGGAACCATCCACTCTATCAAGGCTTATCAACATTTGACAGGTTTCAATGAGGTCACCTTGTTTCTATATTTCAACATTTCATTTGCTTTCACCACCACCAACTCAAACTGCAATTTAATCTTTAGAGAAACCTGCACAAGGAGTCCCAAGTCCCAGTTGAGCAACACACACAAAATGCTGGAGGAACTCAGCAGGCCAGGCGGCATCTATGGGAAAAAAAAGTACAGTTGATGTTTCGGGCCAAAACCTTTCAGTTCGGCAGGATTGCAGAAAAAAAGCTGAGCAGTAGATTTAAAAGATGGTGGGGTGGGGGGGGGTTGGGGGCAGAAGGGAACCACCAGGTGATAGGTGAAACCTTGAGGGGGAGGGATGAAGTAAAGAGCTGAGAAGTTGGTTGGTGAGATGAGAGAGGGGAAAAGGGGATGGGAAATGGAGAAGTAGGTGGAGGAGGGGCATTATCGGAAGTTTGAGAAATCGATGTTCATGCCAACAGGTTGGAGACTACCTAAACGGAATATAATGTGTTGTTCCTCCAACCTAAGTGTGGCCTCATCATGACAGTGGAGGAAGCCATGGATGGACATATCAGAATGGGAAGTGGAATTAAAGTGGGTGGCCACCAGGAGATGCCGCTTGTTTTGGCAGATGGAGTGTAGATGTTCAGCGAAGTGGTCTCCATGTCTACATTGGGTCTTACCGCAGTTCAGGAGACCACACCAGGAGCACCGAACGCAGTAAATGACCCTAATAGACTCAGGTTAAGTATCTCCTCACCTGGAGGGACTATTTGGGGCCCTGAATGGTAGTGAGGAAGGAGGTGTGGTGGCAGGTGTAGCACTTGTTCCACTTGCAAGGATAAGTGCCAGGAGGGAGATCCTGGTGGGGAGGGATGAATGGACTAGGGAGTCACAGAGGGAGCGATCCCTGCGGAAAGCAGCAAGTGGGAGGGGGGAGGGAAAGATGTGCTTGGTAATGGGATCCCATTGGAGGTGGTGGAAGTTTTGGAGCTCTTACCCCATCCTCCCGCCACCCTACCAGGGATAGGGCTTCTCTTGTCTTCTCCTACCACCCCACCAGACGCCGCATCTGTAAGGTAATTCTCCGAAACTTCCACCTTAAAAATTGACTCCAACATCTTCCCAACCACTGAGGTCAGACTAACTGGCCTATAATTTCCTTTCTTCTTCCTCTCTCCCTTCTTGAGTTGAGTGACATCGGTGATTTTCTATTCCTCTGGACAATGCCAGAATTAATTGATTCTTGAAAGATCATTACTCATGCCTTCACAATATCTTCAGCCACTTCTTTTAATACCCTGGGGTGTATACCATCGGTAAAGGTGACTTGCCTACTTTCACACCTTTCAGTTTCCCAAGAATCTCCCTAGTAATGGCAACTTCGCACACTTCTGCCTCCTGACACACTTGATCTTCTAGTACACTGCTAATGTCTTCCACAGCAAAGAATGATGCAAAATACTTATCCTGTTCATCCGCCGTTTCCTTGTCCCTCATTACTACCTCTCCAGCATAATTTTCCAGCAGACCACCCTTGCCTTTCTTTTACACTTTTATGTATCTTTTGGTATCCTCTTTAATGTCATGAGCAAGCTTACCTTCTTATTCCATCTTTTTCTTCTTAATAACTTATTTAGATGCCTTTTATTGGTTTCCAAAAGCTTCCCAATCTTCTAACTTCCCACTAGTTTTTGATCTACTATTGGTGTTCACTCCTTATAGAAATGATTACAAAGGAAAAACTGTAGCTGCTGGAAGTCTAAAATATAAATGGAAGAAGCTTGAATGACTCAGTAGATCCAGCAGTATCAGGAGAAGGAATTGGAATTAATGTTTCAAGTTGATGACCCTTCAACCTAATGAGGCAAATTTACAGCAGTGAAAATATTAAAGCAAAATTATTATAGTGGATAGAATCAGTCATGTTAATTTCATTTACAAAACCACAAGTGCTATTTATGCAAAACTGCAAAATGCTTTTTGGCATCACAGCTTTGGATGCTGGAGGTTTCTTTGTTAAGACAAGGGAAATTGCAGCAACTTAAAGCTTTCTGCATATCCACTTTTCCTGGAAACCTCAAAGCTGCTGTCAGTTACTGAGTTCTCCTCCACTAACTGAACTATTTAAAGCTTCCTTTACAATCAAAGAAATTGGGTAAATTGGTGTACACTTTTTTGCATTTAGTAACTTGCTTTTTCAGCCATTTTCTTGGAGTCAACAATGACTTGTGCCCATTGCAGTTCTGTGGGTTCTAAGATAGTTGAGGAGGCCATGTGTGACCTGACCTTGCTATAGTTGCAACATGAGGAATTTGATAGGTCAGTAGTTTGACAGGTGTGAATTTGCTGGGCTTCTGCATTCCTTCAACAAATAGAATCGAGGCATCTCCCAGGTGTTCCACCTCCACCTTATCTGGACACAGCAGGGATTTGCTCAAATTGCTGAGAATAGCATACTTTTACGTTTTTCAAAGGCTTCTAGGTTCTGTGCCTAGTAATCTCTTGTGGTGGAGCTTGGAACAATGCCTGCTTTGGGATTCTGATGTTGAGCATGTATCCAGTGTGGCCTGCTAAGTGTAACTAGATTTTGGAGCATAGTGCAGTGCTGGTGATACCTTCCCAGGTGCCTCCTGCATTTAGCTTATTTTGCATTTTTGAAGCTTCATGAGAGATGTGGATTACTGCCCTACTATGACTCATAGACTTTCTGTAAGTGTGATGAGTAAATCATAAAACAGACAGGTTAGACTGTACTGGTGCACTGGAAATGGTGAATTTTATTATCAATGTCTTCTTCATTTATGCTGTAGCTTCATGTTTTCCAGGACTTTGTATACTACTTCTGTTGGAGGGAAGTGTTATGCAGTGGTTGGTAGAGGAGCATTGTTTAATGTAAGGGCTATTCTCTCGCATGCTTGAAGATAACTTTGAGCATTTTCTCAATGTATTCGTGCACAAAGATCAGCTGCATACAGCAGCTCGATAACCAAGGCTGAAGTCATTTTCGTTCCAGAATTGAGACATCGGAGGTTCAATAGTTTCTTAATTATAGATTAGTACAACTACAATGGAAAGCTTAAGGTGAAGGAACCATTAAGAGATAGTGGTCATCATATGACAGAATTTGACCTACACTTTGAGTGGGAGAAGCTAAAATTAGATATATCAGTATTTCAGTGTAAATGGAATGACAGGGGCACAAGAGAGGAATTGGCCAACATTGTTTGGAAGGGGACACTAGCAGGGATGATGGTAGAACAGCAATAGGTGGAGTTTCTGGGAGCAATTTGGAAGGTGCAGAATAGATACATCCCAAAGTACAAGTAGTATTCTAAAAGGAAGGTGAGGCAACCATAACTGACAAGAAAAGTCAGAGATGGCATAAAAGCAAAAAGAGAGGCCAGAAAATTTAACAAGCTTTAATGGGAAGCTAGAGGACTGGAAAGTTTTTAAACACCAACAGAGGGCAAATAAAAAAGCATAAGGAAAGATGAAATATAATGTAAAATAGGATACCATAAGTTTTATCATGTACAGTGGCATGCAAAAGTTTGGACACCCCTGGTCAAAGTTTCTGTTACTGTGAATAGTTAAGTGAGTAGAAGATGAACTGATCTCCAAAGGTCATAAAGTTAAAGATGAAACATTCTTCAACATTTTAAGCAAAATTAGTGTATTATTTTTGTTCTGCACAATTTTAGAGTGGAAAAAAAGGAAAAGAGCACCATGCAAACGTTTGGGCACCCCAAGAGATTTGAGCTCTCAGATAACTTTCACCAAGGTCTCAGACCTTAATTAGCTTATTAGGCCTATGGCTTGTTCACTGTCATCATTAGGGAAGGCCAGGTGATGCAAATTTCAAAGCTTTATAAATACCCTGACTCCTCAAACCTTGTCCCAACAATCAGCAGCAATGGGCTAATAATAATAATATACAATAGACAATAGGTGCAGGTGTAGGCCATTCAGCCCTTCGAGCCAGCACCATCATTCACTGTGATCATGGCTGATCATCCACAACCAGTACCCTTTTCCTGCCTTCTCCTCATATCCCTTCACTCCGCTATCTTTAAGGGGTCTATCTAACTCTTTCTTGAAAGAATCCAGAGAATTAGCCTCCACTGCTTTCTGAGGCAGAGCATTCCACAGAACCACAACCCTCTGTGTGAAAAAGTTTTTCCTCAACTCCGTTCTAAATTGTCTACCCCTTATTCTTAAACCTTGGCCTCTGGTTCTGGACTCCCCCAATGTCGGGAACATGTTTCCTGCCTCCAGCGTGTCCAATCCCTTAATAATCTCATATGTTTCAATCAGATCTCCTCTTATCCTTCTAAATTCCAGTGTATACAACCCCAGTCGCTCCAATCTTTCAACGTATGACAGTCCCTCCATCCCGGGAATTAACCTTGTGAACCTACGCTGCACTCCCTCAATAGCTAGAATGTCCTTAAATTTGGAGACCAAAACTGTACACAATATTCCAGGTGTGGTCTCACCAGGGCCCTGTACAACTGCAGAAAGACCTCTTTGCTCCTATACTTAATTCCCATTAGCTTTCTTCACTGCCTGCTGTACATGTATGCTTACTTTCAGTGACTGATGAACAAGGACACCGAGATCAAGTTGTACTTCCCCTTTTCCTAACTTGACACCATTCAGATAATAATCTGCCTTCCTGTTCTTGCTACCAAACTGGATAACCTCACATTTATCCACATTAAACTGCATCTGCCATGCATCTGCCCACTCACCCAACCTGTCCAAGTCACCCTGCATTCTTATAACATCCTCCTCACATTTCACACCGCCACCCAGCTTTGTGTCATCTGCAAATTTGCTAATGTTACTTTTAATCTCTTCATCTAAATCATTAATGTATATTGTAAATAGCTGGGGTCCCAGCACCGAGCCTTGTGGTACCCCACTAGTCACTGCCTGCCATTCTGAAAAGGACCCATTAATCTCTACTCTTTGTTTCCTGTCTGCCAACCAATTTTCTATCCATGTCAGTACCCTACCTCCAATACCATTTGCTCTAATTTTGCACACTAACCTCCTATGAGGGACCTTATCAAAGGCTTTCTGAAAGTCCAGGTACACTACATCCACTGGCTTTCCCATGTTCATTTTCATAGTTACATTCTCAAAAAATTCCAGAAGATTAGTAAAGCATGATTTCCCCTTCGTAAATCCGTGCTGACTTGGTCCTATCCTACCACTGCTATCCATATATGCCGCTATTTCATCTTTTATAATTGATTCCAGCATCTTCCCCACCACTGATGTCAGACTAACTGGTCTATAATTGCCTGTTTTCTCTCTCCCTCCTTTCTTAAAAAGTGGGATAACATTAGCTACCCTCCAATCCACAGGAAATGATCCTGAATCTATAGAACATTGGAAAATGATTACCAACGTGTCCATGATTTCTAAAGCCACCTCCTTAAGTACCCTGGGATGTAGACCATCAGGTCCCGGGGATTTATCAGTGTTCAGTCCCATCAGTTTACCCAACACCATTTTCTGCCTGATGCGAATTTCCTTCAGTTCCACTGTTACCCTAGGTCCTCTGGCCACTATTACATCTGGGAGATTGTTTGTGTCTTCCCTAGTGAAGACAGATCCAAAGTACCTGTTCAACTCGTCTGCCATTTCCTTCATCCCCATAATAATTTCAACCGTTTCTGTCTTCAAGGGCTCAACTTTGGTCTTAACTAATTTTTTCCTCTTCACATACCTAAAGAAGCTTTTACCATCCTCCTTTATATTCTTGGCTAGCTTACTTTTGTACCTCATCATTTCTCCCCCCCCCCCATATTGCCTTTTTAGTTATCTTCTGTTGCTCCTTAAAAGTCTCCCGATCCTCTGGCTTCCCACTCGTCCTTGCTATGTTATACTTCCTCTCTTTTATTTTTATACTGTCCTTGACTTCCCTTGTCATCCACGGTCGCCCCTTACTCCTCTTAGAACCTTCCTTCCTCTTTGGTATCAACTGATCCTGCATCTTTTGTATTATTATTATTATTATTAGGCTCCTCGAAGCAGCTGCCTAGCATTCTGAAAATTAAAATAAATGATGCCCACAAAGCAGGAGAAGGCTATAAGAAGATAGCAAAGCGTTTTCAAGTAGCCATTTCCTCAGTTCGTAATGTAATTAAGAAATAGTAGTTAACAGGAACAGCGGAAGTCAAGTTGAGGTCTGGAAGACCAAGAAGACTTTCCTAGAAAACTGTTCATAGGATTGCTAGAAAGGCAAATCAAAACCCCCGTTTGACTGCAAAAGACCTTCAAGAAGATTTAGCAGACTCTGGAGTGGTGGTGCACTGTTCTACTGTACAGTGACACCTGCACAAATATGACCTTCCTGGAAGAGTCATCAGAAGAAAACCTTTCCTGCGTCCTCACCACAAAATTCAGCGTCAGAAGTTTGCAAAGGAATATCTAAACAAGCCTGATGCATTTTGGAAACAAGTCCTGTGGACTGATGAAGTTAAAATAGAACTTTTTGGCTGCAATGAGCAAAGGTATGTTTGGAGAAAAAAAGGGTGCAGAATTTCATGAAAAGAACACCTCTCCAACTGTTAAGCACAGGGATGGATTGATCATACTTTGGGCTTGTGTTGCAGCCAGTGGCACGGGGAACATTTCACAGATGGAGGGAAGAATGAATTCGATTACATACCAGCAAATTCTGGAAGCAAACATCACACCGTCTATAAAAAAGCTGAAGATGAAAAGAGGATGGCTTCTACAACAGGATAATGATCCTAAACACACCTCAGAATCCACAATGGGCTACCTCAAGAGGTGCAAACTGAAGGTTTTGCCATGGCCCTCATAGTCCTCTGACCTAAATGGCATTGAAAATCTGTGGATAGACCTCAAAAGAGCAGTGCATGCAAGACGCCCCAAGAATCTCACAGAACTAGAAGCCTTTTGCAAGGAAGAGTGAGTGAAAATCCCCCAAACAAGAATTGAATGACTCTTAGCTGGCTACAGAAAGCTGTGATACTTGCCAAAGGGGTGTTAATAAGTACTGACCATGCAGGGTGCCCAAACTTTTGCTTCGGGCCCTTTTCCTTTTTTGTTATTTTGAAACTGTAAAAGATGGAAATTAAAAAAGTAATCTTGCTGAAAATATTAAAGAAATGTGTCATCTTTAACTGTATGCCTTTTGGAAATCAGGTCATCTTTTACTCACTTAGCTATTCACAGTGACAGAAATTTTGACCGGGGTGCCCAAACTTTTGCATACCACTGTATATAAGAATAAAGGAGAAGTGCCAGTAGATGGTGGGCTGCTGGAAAACGCTAGTGGAGAGGTAATAATAGGGGATAAAGAAATGATGGATAAACATAAGTAATTTGTGTTCATCTTCACTGTGAAAAACACCAGCAGTATGCCAGAAATTCAAGCATCAGCCAGGGGTGAGTATAGTTGCTACTACAGAGGAGAAGGTGTTGGGAAGCTGCCAAGTCTGAAGGTGCAGTAAGTAAGTCTCAGAGTCTCATAGAACAGAGAGACAGCACCCTACACTTCAGAAGGAGGTAGCTGAAGAGATTGTGAAGGCATTATTTGAAACCTATCAAGAATCAGTATATCAAACAACAGGAATTCTGCAGATGCTGGAAATTCAAGCAACATACATCAAAGTTGCTGGTGAACGCAGCAGGCCAAGCAGCATCTCTAGGAAGAGGCGCAGTCGACGTTTCAGGCCGAGACCCTTCGTCAGGAAGAATCAGTATATTCTGGAATGCTTCCAGTGAACTGGAAAATTGCAAATGACATTCAACTCTTTGAGAAGGGAGGGAGGCAAAAGGAATCGAGTTATAGGCCAGTTACAGTGTTTGGAAAGATGTAATTAAGGATGAGATTTAAGGGTACTTGAGGCATTTGATAGCATAGGCCAAAGTCAGTATGGTTTCCTTAAGCTGAAACCTTGCCTGACAAATCTGTTGGAATTCTTTGAGGAAATAACAGGGAGGATAGACAAAGGAAGGTCAGTGGCTGTTATTGACTTGGAATTTCAGAAGGCTTTTGACAAGGTGCCTCATATGAGGCTGCTAAGCAAGATAAGCCCACAGTATTACCAGAATGATACTAGTATGGATAGAAGGTTGGTAGGAGACAAGGAGCGGGAATAAAGGGGTCCTATTCTGGTTGGCTGCTAGTGGTGTTCCACAGGATCGGGTTGGGACTGCTTCTTTTCACATTATATGTCAACGATTTGGAAGACAGTATCAATAGCTTTGTGGCCAAGTTTGCGCGTGATACAAAATAGATGGAGGGGCGGGTAGTGTTGAGGAAGCAGGGAGTCTGCAAAAGAGAATGGGCAAATAAGTGATGGTGAAATATAGTGTGGAGAAATATGTGATCATGCACTTTGCTAGAAGAACTGAAGGCACAGACTATTTTCTAAACTGGGAGCAAATTCAGAAATCAGAGGTGAAAAGGACCCGAGAGTCTTCATGCGAGATACCCTGAGGTTAACTTGCAGGTTGAGTCAGTGATAAGGCAAATGCAATGTTACCATTCATTTAGAGGGGATTAGAATATAAAAGCAAGTATGTAAAACTGAGACTTTATAAGACTGCACCTGGGGTATTGTGAGCTGTTTTGGGCTCCTTGCTTAAGAAGCATGTGCTTGCATTGGAGCGGGTTGTGAAGAGGTTTATGAGAATGATCCCGAGAATGTGTAAGGGTATCAAAGGTTACAGGGGGAAGGCGACAGGAGAGTGGAGAATAAATCAGCCATGATGGAATGGTGGAGCAGATTCAATGGGCTGAATGGCCTAATTCTTTTCCAATGTCTTATGCACTTGTAAGCAAATTCAACTGATCCTCAGAATCAGTAATGTTATAATTATTAGCATACCATGTCCCAATTCTGGAAGCCAATCATTTAAGGAATGAGGATTTCTACTCTAACCTTAAGAAAACTGTGAGTCATATTTAAGACGGTACAAACTGATCTTTCTGAAAGACTTCAATGTCCTGATTAAAAAGTCATCATTAGCGAGGAAAGCCAGCTACAAATGAAACCCTTGCATGTGACAGTTATAATCACCACTGTGTCATTAGAGGGGCAAATGCAACACAGCTATTAAGTAGTTTGACTTCAAAATCCCCTAAAACTGTTAGGCTATGCTGAAGACTATCAGTAAGCCATAATTAGTCTCTGGATCTAAAATCTAATTTTATGACTTGTTTGTTTTTCTTAGATTTTAAGTCAGATGGTGAAAAAATAAACATTTTATCACTTTATATTCCAACTTTTTGTGCACAATGAAGTCTTAAAATATGTTATAAATTATCAACATTTTCCTATGTCTTCTGCTACCTGTTAGAATTCTTTAACATGATTGGTTGTTAGGCAGTTTGATGATATCGTGGCTTGATACCAGGCCTCAGAACAGAAGATGCTCACTGGATTCTTATCACTGTATCTTTTTCAGATTTTTCTTTGAGGTCTGTAGTGATGTTGGTATGAGGAAAACAGGGTTTTCAAAATCATCCCTCACTCAATTCTCCTCCACCTAAGCTGCATTGGGAGCCAGCTAATTTTTCTCTTTCCCAACTGGCAATCTACAGTTTGGCAACTTAAAATCACCGGTGTTACTTCAATATGGCCCATTGGAAAATGTTTATTTTCCCAACGCTGGCAATTTGTGGAATGGTATGAATTTTCTGCTACCACGGGGTCTATTTGAAGTAGAAGGAAAAGACTAACTTAAAGGATTTGTACTCTCCTTTTCACATACCTTCCTAAATGTCCCTGGTAATTCAAATAGTTTTGATATGCAGCTACTGTTGTGATCTGTTGGTTTCCTTTCCATGTCTTGTTTTGAATAATTTGCTGTCATTGCATAACACTTCGTCGCACATTAAAGGGAAATCAAACGCTGCTTAATAGAAATTGCAGGATGGTGCAGTTCATTGGGCCAGAAGGGCCTGTTCTGTATTCTATCAGTAAATAAATAAAAAAAATAAAATATCAAAGGGATACAGTAGTATACCCCATTACGTTAGAATGGAACACGAGCAAAAATGAGGAAGCAAGGATCAGATGGGTCTATTGAGGAATATAGGGAAGCAAGAAAGGAGCTTAAGAAGGGGCTGAGAAGAGCAAGAAGGGGGCATGAGAAGGCCTTGGCGAGTAGGGTAAAGGAAAACCCCAAGGCATTCTTCAATTATGTGAAGAAAAAAAGGATGACAGGAGTGAAGGTAGGACCGATTAGAGATAAAGGTGGGAAGATGTGCCTGGAGGCTGTGGAAGTGAGCGAGGTCCTCAATGAATACTTCTCTTCGGTATTCACCAATGAGAGGGAACTTGATGTTGGTGAGGACAATATGAGTGAGGTTGATGTTCTGGAGCATGTTGATATTAAGGGAGAGGAGGTGTTGGAGTTGTTAAAATACATTAGGACGGATAAGTCCCCGGGGCCTGACGGAATATTCCCCAGGCTGCTCCACGGGGTGAGGGAAGAGATTGCTGAGCCTCTGGCTAGGATCCTTATGTCCTCGTTGTCCACGGGAATGGTACATGAGGATTGGAGGGAGGCGAATGTTGCCCCTTGTTCAAAAAAGGTAGTAGGGATAGTTCGGGTAATTATAGACCAGTGAGCCTTACGTCTGTGGTGGGAAAGCTGTTGGAAAAGATTCTTAGAGATAGGATCTATGGGCATTTAGCAAATCGTGTCCAACAAGCCTGATAGAGTTCTTTGAGAAGGTGACCAGGCATATAGATGAGGGTAGTGCAGTGGATGTGATCTATATGGATTTTAGTAAGGCATTTGACAAGGTGCCACATGGTAGGCTTATTCAGAAAGTCAGAAGGCATGGGATCCAGGGAAGTTTGGCCAGGTGGATTCAGAATTGGCTTGCCTGCAGATGGCAGAGGGTCGTGGTGGAGGGAGTACATTCAGATTGGAGGATTGTGACTAGTGGTGTCCCACAAGGATCTGTTCTGGGACTTCTACTTTTCGTGATTTTTATTACCGACCTGGATGTGGGGTAGTAGGGTGGGTTGGCAAGTTTGCAGATGACACAAAGGTTGGTGGTGTTGTAGATAGTGTAGGGGATTGTCAAAGATTGCAGAGAGGCATTGATAGGATGCAGAAGTGGGCTGAGAAGTGGCAGATGGAGTTCAACCCAGAGAAGTGTGAGGTGGTACACTTTGGAAGGACAAACTCCAAGGCAGAGTACAAAGTAAATGGCAGGATACTTGGTAGTGTGGAGGAGCAGAGGGATCTGGGGGTACGTGTCCACAGATCCCTGAAAGTTGCCTCACAAGTGGATAGGTAGTTAAGAAAGCTTATGGGGTGTTAGCTTTCATAAGTCGAGGGATAGAGTTTAAGAGTCGCAATGTAATGATGCAGCTCTATAAAACTCTGGTTAGGCCACACTTGGAGTACTGTGTTCAGATCTGGTCGCCTCACTGTAGGAAGGATGTGGAAGTATTGGAAAGGGTACAGAGGAGATTTACCAGGATGCTGCCTGGTTTAGAAAGTATGCATTATGATCAGAGATTAAGGGAGCTAGGGCTTTACTCATTGGAGAGAAAGAGGATGACAGGAGACATGATAGAGGTGTACAAGATAATAAGAGGAATAGATAGAGTGGATAGCCAGCGCCTCTTCCCCAGTGCACCACTGCTCAATACAAGAGGACATGGCTTTAAGGTAAGGGGTGGGAAGTTCAAGGGGGATATTAGAGGAAGGTTTTTTACTTAGAGAGTGGTTGGTGCGTGGAATGCACTGCCTGAGTCAGTGGTAGAGGCAGATACACTAGTGAAATTTAAGAGACTACTAGACAGGTATATGGAGGAATTTAAGGTGGGGGCTTATGTGGGAGGCAGGGTTTGACAGTCGGCACAACATTGTGGGCCGAAGGGCCTGTACTGTGTTGTACTATTCTATGAAAAAAGAACATGGCCCATCCCATACTTAATCCAAATAGTGAGGAATTTCTAGCTAAGTTGTTTTGCGGGGGTCTGCTCTGATCTTGCAGTTCTTTTGATGGTCCATGCAAATTACAGTATACTAGGAATGAATCCGATGATACTTACCTTTGGTGTCTGGAAAATTGAAATTTAGAATGATTCCAAAACTGCTGGGACTCACAGGAAAGGGGATCAGGTTGAGTGAGTTTGTATTTATTAGAGCAAAGAATGACAGTGGATCTAATAGAAATTCTTTTTATACACTCAGATTCTTGATTGGTCAGGACATAAAGGGATACGGGGAGAAGGCAGGAGACTGGGGCTGAGAGGAAAATTGGATCAGCCATGATGAACTGGCAGATCAGACTTGATGGGCCAATTGGCCTAATTCTGCTCCTATACCTTATGGTCTTATGGAAAGAAATAGAATTATGGCATATATTATTCAATGCCACTAACTTGGACAGAGGTTCAGCCCTGAGACAAACAAAAATTTAAATCAAAGGGATAAGTCAGTGGAATGCTGCCAGACTATAAAAGGTTGTAGAGGTCAAATTCCTGAGTACAATCAGTGGCCATTCTATGAGGTATAGGAGTGGAACCAGTGAGGTCTTCTGCTGTTGTAGCCCATCCATTTCAAGGTTCAACATGTTGTCTGTTAGGAGCTGTTCCTCTGCATGTCAGTGTTGTACAGCTTGGTTATTTAAGTTACTGTCACCTTCCTGGCACCATGGACCTATCTGGCCATTCTCTTCTGACCTCTCTCATAAACAAGGTGTTTTCGCACACAGAAATACCACTCACCAGATGTTTTTTTTCACTTTTTGCACCATTCTCTGTAAAGTCTTGCAACTTGTGCATGAAAATCCTAGGAAATCAGCAGTTTCTGAGATTTTCAAACCACCCTACCTGACAGCAACAATCATTCCACAGTCAAATTCACTTAGATCACATTTCTTCCCTATTCTGATGCTTGGTCCGAACAACAATTGAACTTCTTGACCATGTCTGTATGCATTTATGGATTGAGTTTCTGCCACACAATTGGTTGATTAGAGATCTGCATTAACAAGCAGGTGTACCCAATAAAATGCTATTGTTAAAAAGCAGATAAATTTCTCTGTGCAAAAGGGAAGAAAGGCCATATGATGGACAAGTTCAGCATGTTGGACAGCATCTGTGGAAAGAAATAGTTAATGTCTTAGGTCTGAGAATCTGACAAAGAGGTGTGCTTGGGTAGCAGAGAAAATGGAGAAGGGCAACACTTACAGTACGCTGAATGAACTCAGCAGGTCGGGCAGCATCAGCGGAAATGATCAGTCGACCAATTAGTTTCCACTGATGCTTCCCGACCTGCTGAGTTCATCCAGCGTACTGTAAGTGTTGCTTTGATCACAGCATCTGCAGATTATTTTGTGTTTAAAATGGAGAAGGGCAATGGATGGAGCAAAAGGAATTTCTGATAAGAGTGGCATGGTAACGTAGCAGTTGGGGTAGCACTTTGCAGACCAGTGATTGGAAGATCAGACTTCAATTTCTGCTGTTGTCTATAAGGAAATTGTGTGTTCTCCCTGTGCTCCAGTTCCCTCCCACATTTTGAAGGTGTACGGTTTAAGATTAAATTGTTGGCATATTATATTAATGCAGGAAGCATGGCAACACTTACGGGCTGGTTGATTGTTGGCACAAATGTCATACTTCACTGTTTCAATGTACATGTCACAAATGGAGTTAATCTTGAAAATAATATTGTCACACATCAATAACACATGTTTCTACACAGCTGAAAAATCCTTAGAGCATGTTTTCCTATCTAGTTAGAGTGATGGCTAAGAATACTTGTGGCATTAAAATATATTAAAAATAATCTGCCCAATCTTATATTTAAGTATTCAAAAAGAACCTTAGACCATAAGACCATAAGACAAAGGAGCAGAAGTCAGCCATTCGGCCCATCGAGTCTGCTCCACCATTTTATCATGAGCTGATCCATTCTCCCATTTAGTCCCATTTCCCCACCTTCTCACCATAACCTTTGATGCCCTGGCTACTCAGATACCTATCAATCTCTGCCTTAAATACACTCAATGACTTGGCCTCCACTGCCGCCCGTGGCAATAAATTTCATAGATTCACCACCCTCTGGCTAAAAAAATTTCTTCTCATCTCCGTTCTGAATGGGCGCCCTTCAATCCTTAAGTCATGCCCTCTCGTACTAGACTCCCCCATCATGGGAAACAACTTTGCCACATCCACTCTGTCCATGCCTTTCAACATTCAACATGTTTCTATGAGGTCTCCCCTCATTCTTCTAAACTCCAAGGAATACAGTCCAAGAGCGGACAAACGTTCCTCATATGTTAACCTTCTCATTCCTGGAATCATTCTTGTGAATCTTCTCTGTACCCTCTCCAACGACAGCACATCCTTTCTTAAATAAGGAGACCAAAACTGCCCACAGTACTCCAAATGAGCTCTCATCAGCGCCTTATAGAGCCTCAACATCACATCCCTGCTCCTATACTCTATTCTTCTAGAAATGAATGCCAATATTGCATTCGCCTTCTTCACCACCGACTCAACCTGAAGGTTAACCTTAAGGGTATCCCGCACGAGGACTCCCAAGTCCTGTTGCATCTCAGAACTTTGAATTCTCTCCCTATTTAAGTAATAGTCTGCCCGTTTATTTCTTCTGCCAAAGTGCATAACCATACACTTTCCAACATTGTATTTCATTTGCCACTTCTTTGCCCATTCTTCCAATCTATCCAAGTCTCTCTGCAGACTCTCTGTTTCCTCAGCACTACTGGCCCCTCCACCTATCTTCCTATCATCAGCAAACTTAGCCACAAAGCCTTAACCTCAAACCTACAGGTGGATAAGGTATTACCAGGAGGAAAGTATATGCCGCACAAGTCTTTGTGTTAAAATCAACATCTGAAATATTCACAATATTTATCTGGTTGCAATCCATCATAATTTATATAAATGACTTCAACAACATCATTATCAATTCAACAGGAACTGCAAATGTTTACATATTTTATATAACTGGCTAAATCTGTGTTCCAGCTATTCAAACTTAAGAAACCAAACTACAAGTTTCACAACAAAAACAGTCAGTTTTGAAACAACTTCTTGTTTAAGTATAAACCAAAATCATTTCAACATGTAAACCTTCAATATTTCCACTAATTGGACCACTATAACTTCCCTTAATGAAATATTAAATTAAGCAATTCAAATCTCATCAATATATTAAATGAAGTTTCTTTCAGCTATTTACAATCTACACAACAGCAGGAAATAGACAAGTAGTTTACATAAGTCAAAAATAAACCATGTAAGTGATGATTTGGTGTTTCCAACATTGCTGCCTCTCCCCCAGATGAGCTAAATCTTTTCTACGCTCGATTTGATGTTGCCAGCACTGAGCCGCCGAGAGCCGTTGATACGACCTGCAGCTTGGTCATCTCTGAGGCTGAAGTATGCTGGCGTTTCCAACGAGTGGACAGTCACAAGGCTGCGGGACCAGATGGCATCCCTGGGTGGGTACTCAGAGTGTGCACGGCACAACTGGCAGGTGTGTTTACAGACATTTTTAATCTCCCTCTCTACCAGTGTAGAGTGCCCTCCTGCTTCAAAACATCCACCATTGTTCCTGTACCTAAAAAGATCCAGATAACATGTCTGAAAGACTGGTGTCCTGTCGCACTCACCTCAATAATAAGCAAATGCTTTGAGGGGCTGGTCAAGGACTACATCTGCAGCTTGCTATCACCCACACTGAACCCCCTACAATTCACCTACCGACACAACCGATCGACAGATGATGCAACAGCCACAGCTCTACACACCGTCCTTGCACATCTGAAGAAGAGGGATGCTTATGTAAGAATGCTGTTCTTGGACTACAATTCAGCATTCAACACCATAATTCCTTCCAGACTCCATAAGAAGCTTAGAGACCTTGACCTTGACTCTGCCTTGTGTAGCTGGATCCTGAACATCCTGTCAGATTGCCGGCAAGTGATAAGAGTGGGCTCCCTCACCTCTGCCCCACTGGCCCTCAACACAGGTGTCCCTCTGGGCTGTGTACTAAGCCCCCTCCTTTTCTCTCTGTATACCCATGACTGTGTCGCCACCCACAGCTCCATTCTGCTAATTAAATTTACTGACAATACTACACAGATTGGCCTAATCCGAAATAATAATGAGGTAGCCTACAGAGAAGAAGTCATCATCCTGACACAGGGGTGTCAAGAAAACAACCTCTCCCTCAATGTCGCAAAATCAAAGGAGTTGGCTGTGGACGACAGGAGGAATGGAGACAGGCTAACCCCTGTTGATATTAATGGATCTGGGGTTGAGAGGGTGAACGGCTTTAAGTTCCTCGGCATACATATCACTAAGAATCTCATGTGGTCTGTACATACCAGCTGCGTGGTAAGAAAAGCACAACAGCGCCACTTTCATCTCAGACGGTTGAAGAAGTTTGGGGTGGGCCCCCAAATCCTAAGGACTTTCTACAGGGGCACAATTGAGAGCATCTTGACTGGCTGCATCACTGCCTGGTATGGGAACTGTACTTCCCTCAATTGCAGGACTCTGCAGAGAGTGGTGCGGACAGCCCAGCGCATCTGTACGTGTAAACTTCCCACTATTCAGGACATTTACAAAGACAGGTGTGTAAAAAGGGCCTGAAGGATCATTGGGGACCTGAGTCACCCCAACCAATAGGCTCCAGGACAGCTTCTTCCACCAGACCATCAGACTGATTAATTCATGCTGATACAATTGTATTTCTATGATTATATTGACTGCAATGTTGTACATACTATTTATTACAAATCACTATAAATTGCACATTGCACATTTAGACGGAGACGTAATGTAAAGATGTTTACTCCTCAGGTATATGAAGGATGTAAGTAATAAAGTCAATTCAATTCAAGTACAAGCTGATAAATTGATTATTTCCTTTTAAAAAATGAAGTGTTTGATCATTCTTTTACTATTCATTCTCACTGTTTGTAAATTTTTCTGCTGCTGTTAGATTGCCTGATCATGCATCAAATGGTGGAAATCGTGGAACATAGTGTCCAAATTTGCATTCAATTCGAGCAAATGTGATAATGGCTGATTTGTATCCACTGACTTCGTCTGGATTAGGAGCAGGTAAACTAAATTGTGAATGAGGCAATTAATCCTTTGTGTGTTTGATGTTGTATTCACATCAGGAAGGAAAAGAGACATAATGATTAGATGATAGGTACATAAATTCCATAGCAAAAGAACTTCATCAGCTGTGCGACTGCTTTAAAGTGTAAGAAACAAATAAAATCATATCCATACTCAGTGCAGATGTTCTATCTCCAATAACAGCTTCACCAGCACTCCAGTTGCTGACTACAATTGCGAAAATGCTTTTGCTAGGATGCCTCTCCATTAGTTTTCATCACTTTACTTGTATCTCGACTTGTATGGACTATTCTTAAAAGTAGCAAGTTATGGCCGAATTGACTAATGCAAAACATCTTTGGATCTAAAGCTTCTCCATCACAAATTGCACTTTCCAACTTCAGGCAGGTGATGTCAATTTACTGTTATTGACCATCTTTGGGTGAACTGATTTCTGATTTTTTTTTTGCCTGAATTCAGAATCTAACAACTGGTTTAATGGGCTGTGGCAATTTTGCTGGAAGAGATGTACAACCTTGAAGTAGGAGCTGAACATCCTTTCAAGTTATGAACTTGTTTTCTGTGAGGTGGAGGAGGCCAGGGTGGGGGATGAGGGGGATGACCTGATAGAAGTATGTAAGATGATGACAAGCAGAGTCAATGTAGTTTTGCTGTGGTGGGGTATCAACAATAAGAGTACTAACGCTTGAGATAAGAGAAAGGGGATGTGAGGGACACCTTGCTTTTATTTTGCGTGGCTTTTTTCTGGAATGTGCTGCCAGAGGAGACGATGAAATCAGATACAGTACGATTATTATATCTAAAAAGCATTTGGACAGACACTTACACAGGCAAGTCATAGAAGGGTATATTCACTTACAGTAAATTGGTATTAGTGTAGATGGGCAAAAAAAGTTCAGGATGCCCTTGGATCAAAGGGCTCATTTGACTCTTATGCTGGATCCACGTCCACAGCTGCAGAATAAACAAGGCTGGAGTCTACCTGAGACGGACAGGCTGATTCTTCTTTTCCCCTGATGGGCATGAGTCATTTGAAGCCTTCCACAAGGAATGGTAGAAGAATTTTCTAGAGTTACTTTTACGGAAGGGGTAGATACATTCTTGGTATCCAGAGTGAAAAGTTATCAGGAAAGCCAAGAATGTGGAATTGAGATTTGTCATCATTTGGTTGAATAGTGGAGCACCCTTGAGGGGTCAAGTGACCTGTACCTGATCTTAATTCATATATTCTATGTGAATTGTTTCACAGAGTTATGTTATAGTCATATTCTTCTGGAACAAATATCTAGTTCAAAGTTCAAATTATTAACAAAGTACATATATGTCACCATATACAACCCTGAGATTTATTTTCTTGTGGAAATCTATAGAATAATAACCATAACAGAATCAAAGACTGCCCAACTAGTGTGTTAAACCAGAGTGCATAAGACAACAAACTGTGCAAATACAAAATGAAAAAAATAATAATAATTAATAAATATCAAAAACATGAGATGCAAAGTCATTGAAAGTGAGTCTATTGGTTGTGAGAATAGTTCAGTGATGGGGCAAGTGAAGTTAAGTGAAGTTACCCTCTTTAGTTCAAGAGTCTGATGGTTGAGGGGTAGTAACTGTCCCTGAACCTGGTGATGTGAGTCCTGAGGCTCCTATACCTTTTTCCCGATAGCAGCGTTGAGAAGAGAGCATGACCTGGATGACAGGGGTCCCTGATGATGGATGCTGCTTTCCTGTGACAGTTTTTCATGTGGATGTGCTCAATGGTTGGGAGGGCTTTACCTGTGTTGAACTGAGCTGTATCCACTACATTTTGAAGATTTTCCATTCTAGGGCATTGATGTTTCCATATCAGGCTGTGATGCAGCCAGTCAGTATACTCTCTACTACACATCTATAGAAGCTTGTCAAAGTTTTAGATGTCATGCCAAATCTCCACAGACCCCTAAGAAAGTAGCAATGCCGCTGTGCTTTCTTCATAATTAGACTTACATACTGGGCCCAGGAGAGGTCCTCCAAAATAATAGCACCTAGCAATCCTCCCCACCTCTGATCCTCCAATGAGGACTGGCTCATGGACCTCTGGTTTCCCTCTCCTGAAGTTATAATCAGCTCCTTTTTACTGACATTGAGTAAGAAGTTGATGTTACAACACCACTCAGCCAGATTTTCAATCTCCCTCCCATATGCTGATTTATCACCACCTTTGGTTCGGTCAATGACAGTGGTGTCATCAGCAATCATGGATACGGCATTGGAGCTGTGCTTAGCCATACAGTAAAGTGAATAGAGCAGGAGACTTAGCACACAGCCTTGTGGTGAAAACTAAGCTGCCCATGTTTAACATTACCTCTGCTCTACTTTTTCTTCTTGTAGTTCACACTCAGTTTTAGACAAACAAATGGGTATCACATAATAGGGGGGGGTGAAGCTGGCATACATTACAGAATGATGCACTATGACAACAAACTATTAAGCGTTATAGTTTATAATGTTATTTTATAATGCATTTTTCACATTGAAATATTTTGCACCAGTTACAGGCATAGCCCTCATGTTATTTTAGTTTGAAGTGTTGGAATATAAATAAGTGTATATAGTGCAAAATATCTTCCAAGGTTCAGCTTAATGTTCCTTTTCAGATAATAGTTAAAATTCAAGAAGATTGAATCCTCTACCAACTAACATACAATTAATTACACAAGAATATCAGTTCCAGAAGAGTTTTGGGGTACAAAGTACCAAAAATACTTACTTGCCATAATAAATATGGAACCAACTCTGCAAAAGTTCTCAGGTCAACAAAGTAACAGCAAACAGAGATGAAGATCAGTACATGCACGAGCTTTGAAGATAAAGTAAAATTGTTACTAAGATCAACCTACTCCAGGTAAATAAAAATAAAAATTTATTTGCAAATCTGCTGCTCCTTTCCAGACCATCCTGTTGTAGAACTTTTCCAAAAACAGTTCACCAATCCAATGTACGTGGTTTGCCCTTCACATACTGCACAGTCACCTGTCATCTCATTTTGATAACATCAGCAGGTGTCATCAAAGAAACTGCAGGCATTGCTGATATGAGAAATTGAAAAATACTTACAGGGAGTGAGAGAACACGTCCCTGACACCATAGCAGTTTTAAGTTTAGAACAAATAAGAGTAGATCCTGCATTTCCAGGTTTTTTTCTAATGAATCAGAGACAGCCAATGTAGTGTTGCCAAGGACAAATCCTACCTGACCAATTTGACTGAATTCCTTGAAGGGGTAACAAAGTGTATCAACAAGGACAGGGCAGTTGATGTGATTTGACTAAGGCTAAGGTTTAGTAAATCCTAGTTGACCAAAATTATCTAGCTGACCATCTCAGCTAGTCCCATTTGCACATGTCCCTCTAAGCCTTCCCTTTCCATGTATCTCTCCAAGTATCGTTTTAACTGCTGTTAATGTATCTGCCCTAACCACTTCTTCTGGCAACTCATTCCATATACTGACCACTCACTGGGTGAAAAATATGTCTGTTGGGTTCACATGTAAGGCTGAAAAGGTTAGGGTTGCTGGTATCCAAGGCAAGTTGGCAAACTGAATCCAAAGGAGGCTGAGCAATAGGAAGACAGAGGATAATAGTAGAGGGTTGTTTTAGTAGTAGAGGGATGCCCGTGACTGATGGTGTCCCAGAAGGATTGGGCCGGGAGCTACTGTTGTTTCTAATATAAGTGAATGATCTGGTTGTAATTTGGAAGGCAAGAACGATAGGTTTACTGATGATATGAAGATCGGTAGAATTGCTTATAGTGTGGAAGGTAGACTTGGGTTGATATTTTTGTGAAATGGGCTGGAAAAGTGACAGAAGAAGGTTAATCTAGACAAATTAATTGATGCATTTTGGGAGTACTACTAAGTCTAGGATATACACAATGAATGGTAGGTTCTTAGAGGGTACTGAAGAGCAAAGACTCCTTGGAGAACACATCTGAAGATGGCAACACCGGTAGACAATGTGATTAGAAGATTGTATGGAATACTGGCCTGTATTGGTTGGGGTAGTGACTACAGATGGAGGGAGGCTAAATTCCAACTTTACATAACCTTATTCAGACAAGTCTGACACTCTATACAGTTCTGGTCACCGAGGCATAGGAAGGAAGTAACAGTGCTGGAAGGGATACAAAGGGGAAACATCAGGATATTGCCTGGAATGGAGTAGTTTGGTTATGAGGAGATACTGAAAAAAACTATGTCTTTACTCACTGGAGTAGATGAGGTTAAGGAGTGGGTGGATGGGGAGGTGCCAGAGAATGACGTGACTTAGGTAGACAAAATCAAAGGCTATAGATCGAGTAGACTTAAATAAACTTTTCCCCACATCAGAAGTGGATAAAACTAGAGGACATACACTTGAGATCCCTCTAAATCTCTCCCATTTTTACCCTAAACCTTTATTGCTTCGAGTGTGGTAAAGAAACTTGAACGTCCTGCGTGAGAGAGTGTTTGAATCTGGGTCACTGTCGGCAGTTAGGGAGTGACTAGATGGGCAATTAGATCACTCAGCTTCGAGGGCTGTAGATCAAATGCTGGGCCATAGGGTTAATGCAGAAGGGTGCACAGTGGCCAGTGTGGACAAATTGGACGGAATGGCCTGGTTTAATACAATATGATTCTCTGAAAACTGTGCAGCCATTTAAAATCAATAACAAATCTGTTTTAACTGAAGTGAATAACAAGAAAGAGTAAAGATTTTTCCTGTCATAGCATGCTAAATGTGGTAATCTGCCCTCTGCAGTTAACCAGAAAGATTTCTGAGAGATAATATTTCAAAAGCATCAAATTCTTGTTGAGGATTTTTCTTTCTATATTCCCAGTCTTTGAATATTGAAATTTGAACAGGCTTCTTGTTTCAGAGGGTCGATTCCAGGTGTTGTTTCTGGTTTGATCCAGGCAAGTCTGAAATGGTGTAACTACTGTGGATTTGACAAATCTTTTTCCAATATTGAAGTAAATCCCATTAAGATCTTCAAAATTGCAAACATGTTTTACACTTACAGTGTATACATTGTGGTTCTTTTCCAGGCACAGTAACCGCTCATAGTGCATTTCTGAGGACCTCTGTAAGCACTATTAGCAGATTCAGTGACAAAAAGAGTACAAATACATTACTCTTTCCAATGGATATAATAATAATAAACACATCAAGATCAATACAATTGCTCTCATGCAGAAAGGAACAAAAATAATGAGGAATATTCATATTATTGCACCATGCCTAGTGTTTAAATATCGTAAACCTAGGTTAAATAGTCACAGCAGATACAATAGACTGACCCTTCTGAACATCTGAAAGACAGCATTTACCCATTACGCGCTGCCTTTCCTACACTGGGATCCTCTGCTTGTGCGATCCATGGGAGACTCATCTCTTACACTGCCGCTACCTCAGAAGAAGCGCCAGAGGTGAGGGAGAAGAGCTGGCATCCTGGTGAGGCTGAGATGGCGTGCAAATCAACCGCCGCTCCCTGGCATACTCCTGGCTAACGTTCAGTCCCTGGATAACAAGCTTGGTGAACTGAGAGCTAGGATCTCTTACCAGCGGGAAACAAAGGAATGCAATGTTTTGTGCTTCGTGGAGACCTGCCTGACAGAGGAGATACCGGATCATGCCATCCAGCCCTCTGGGTTCTCCCTGTTCCATGTCGAAAAACCTCTCTAGGAAGAGTAAAGGAGGAGGAGTATGCTTCATGGTCAACTATGCTTGGTGCGACCCCCAGAATGTGCAGGCTGTCAAATCCTTTTGTTCCCCAGACCTGGAATACCTGGAGCTGCTGTGCTGACCCCACTGGCTGCCTAGGGAGTTCACGGCTGTTACCATCACAGCGGTTCACTTTCCACCACAGGCTGATACTGACCTGGCTCTCAAGGAACTGTACAAGACCATCAACACACTGGAGACTGCACACCCAGAGGCCGCCTTCATCATTGCCGGTGACTTTAATCGAGCGTCGCTGACGAAAGTATCTCCGAAGTTTTGTCAGCACATCCAAATGAGCACTCGTGGAGATAACACACTTGACCACTGCTACACTCCCTTCCACAACGCTTACAAAGCTCTCCTCTGCCCAGCTTTTGGAAAATCAGATCACTCTTTGATCCTGCTTTTTCCAACGTACAGGCAGAAGCTGAAACAAGAGGCGGCCATAGTTAAAACCGTCCACTGTTGGTCCAACCAATCGGCCTCCATGCTGCAGGACTGCTTCGGTGACATTGACTGGAATTTCTTCCATGACGAGGATGTCTCCAAGTTCACGGATGGAGTCACATGCTTCATCCAGAAGTGTATCGACGATGTTGCCCCCCAGAAGTCTGTCAGTGTCTTCCTGAACCAGAGACTCGAGATCAATAGTTCCATGTGAGCAGCATTTACTGCACAACATCGAGCTTACATCTCTGGTGATCAGCTAGAGCTCAAGAAAAGCAGCTGTCATCTGCGCAAAGCTATCGAGGCTGTGAAACATAGGAGAAGATTGAGTCAAGATTCACAACCGATAGCACATGTGACTTGCGGTGAGGGCTGCATACCATCTCAGACTTCAAAGCTAAACGTGGTGCCGCCAACATCAGGGCCTCTCTCCCAGGTGAGCTCAATCACGTTTACGCTCAGTTCGATGTTACTGACTCAGAGCCTTCGAAAGCCACCGTTACAGCCTGCAACCTGTTCATCTCTGAGGCTGAGGTACGCAGATATTTCCAACGAGCAGACAGTTGCAAGGCTGTGGGACCGGACGGCATCCCAGGGCGAGTACTCAGGATGTGTGCAGCACCACTGGCAGGTGTGTTTACAGACATTTTTAATCTCTCCCTCTCCCAGTGTAGAGTGCCTCCTGCTTCAAATTATCCACCATTCTCCCTATACTAAAAAAGACCAAGGTAACATGCCTGAACGACTGGTGTCCTGTCGCAGTCACCTCAATAATGAGCAAATGCTTTGAGAGGCTGGTTAAGGACTACATCTGCAGCATGCTACCACCCAAACTGGTCCCCCTACAATTCACCTACCAACACAACCAATCGACAGATGACGCAATAACCACTGCTCTACGTACCATCCTTACAGATCTGGAGAAGAAGGATGCTTACGTGAGAATGCTGTTCTTGGACTACAGTTCAGCATTCAACACCATAGTTCCATCCAGGCTCGACAAGAAGCTCAGAGACCTCGGCCTGGACCCTGCCTTGTGCAGGTGGATCCTGGACTCCCTCACCTCCACCCCTCTGACACTCAACACAGGAACCCCTCAAGGCTGCGTACTGAGTCCCCTCCCTTACTCCCTGTATACCCATGACTGTATCGTCACCCACAGCTCCAATCTGCTAATTAAATTTGCTGACAACACTACATCGATTGGCTTTACCTCAAACAATAACGAGGGGGGTTACAGGGAAGAAGTCATCTCTCTGACACAGTGGTGTCAAGAAAATAACCTCTCCCTCAATGTCGCAAAAACAAGGGAGCTGATTGTGGATTGCAGGAGGAATGGAGACGGGCTAACCCATATTGACATCAATGGATCTGGGGTTGAGAGAGTAAACAGCTTCAAGTTCCTCAGCATCCACATCACCGAGGACCTTACGTGGTCTGTACACACCAGCTGTGTGGTAAAAAAACACAACAGCGCCTCTTTTTCCCTAGACAGTTGATGAAGTTTGATGTGGGTCCCCAAATCCTAAGAGCTTTCTACAGGGGCTCAGTTGAGAGCATCCTGACTGGCTGCAACACTGCCTGGTATGGGAACTGTACCTCCTTGAATCGCAGGACTCTGCAGAGAGTGGTGCGGACAGCCCAGCGCATCTGTAATTTTGAACTTTCAATGATTCAGGGCATCTACAAGGACAGGTGTGTAAAAGGGGCCCGTAGGATCATTGGGGACCCAAGTCATCCCAACCACAATTTATTCCAGCTGCTACCATCCAGGAAGTGGTACTGCAGCATAAAAGCCAGAACCAACAGGCTCCGGGACAGCTTCTCCCACCAGGCCATCAGACTGATGAACTCACGCTGATTTGACTGTACTCTATATTACATTGACTGTTCTATTTATTATAAATTATTATGATTGCACATGGTATATTTACATGGAAATGTAACATAAAGATTTTTACTCCTCGTATATGTGAAGGGTATAAGAAATAAAGTCAATTCAATTCAAATTCACAGATCCATGTATAGAAAAGTCAGGTTGGGGGAAATTAAACTAATCAATTAACAGAAAGTTGCCATCACCCCAGTGCCAAGGAGGTATATCTCATAAAGTTCATTTAATTTATTCCACTTTTAGCTAATGGTATCCCGCTTTTTAAGAAAGGAGGGAGAGACAAAACAGGCAATTATAGACCAGTTAGTCTGACATCAGTGGTGGGGAAGATGCTGGAGTCAATTATAAAAGATGAAATAGCGGCACATTTGGATAGCAGTAGCAGGATAGGTCCAAGTCAGCATGGATTTACGAAGGGGAAATCATGCTTGACTAATCTTCTGGAATCTTTTGAGGATGTAACTATGAAAATGTCCATTTTCAAAGTAAATATTCAGCAGTGGATAATTGGTGGATTCAGTCCAATCTCACATGATGGCAATTCTGCAGTATTGCACAAAGTAAGAAAGGGATTTTTTTTTTACATACCACCATAGTTTGTAGCTCAAAAAGTTTCCGTTTTAATCTTTAATGAGAATATAGCCACATGGCAGGGAAACTGAGGAGAGAAAAAGTACTAATTAAATTAAATGTTTTTAACAAATGAGTAGTAAGTGCACTAATGTTTTATTGTATGAGGGAAGGGTTGATGATAGGGATGCCGTTCTCTTTTGCCTGGGGGGTAGGTGGGTTTGATGGTTCTCTCTGAATAGCTTTCTTGTTCTTTCTTTATTTCATGGCTGTCTGGGTGAAGCCAAATTTCAAGGTGTATAAATGGATGCATGTTTTAATAATAAATAAAGCTTTGAACCTTTTTAATGGTTTAACTAAAATATGATTCAAAGGCCAAACTATCTTTTTGTTAACACTTAATATCTTCTTTCTAGAGGTGGCAGGAATGACCAAAATCATGAGATAGCTTATGTCTTTAATTTTAGATTTGTGAAAATGGTCTTATATTTTATAAATTATTCACAAAACACTTTGTGCCATGATTACGGAAATGCACTACTCTTCAGCACATGAAAATAATGTTGTTGAATACGAGAGATTCTCTTCTTTCCTATTTCCCACCCTTTTGCAATTTTGAGTTCTTCACCTCAGCAGACTCCCTCGGGCATTTCTTTAGGGTCAGAAGGAGAAACGGAAACAGAAAAGAATAATTCTGTTATTGTTTGGGCTCTCTGAGGGGGTGACAGCAGCAGTGTTTTGTAAAAGATGAATATGTATAAACATGCCCTCTGTGTGGGTGACAAAATCCAAGGAATTCAGGACAAAATTTCTCTACTACAAGGAAGAAGCAACTACACCCAAAAACTCTACAGGTGCCTAAGAAAAGTGAAATGACACTACTTTTTCTAACCTTGGTTCATTTGGTTAAAACTTCTACCTGAATCAAAAGGTTATGGATTCAAATTTCACTTCAAGGACTTGAACATAAAAAAATATACACTGTCACTCCAATGTAGTCTTGGACTTACTATTTTCAGTATTTTGTATTTTTTACATCTTGAAAATATAGGTGGTCCAATTTCACTTGGTATTGCAATTATAATCTGAATACATCTGGAATTGCGGACTTGCATCTGATTTTCCTTCTAACTCTGAATAAACACTAGAGGCAGTAACAGTTGGCCCAGCAGAGTAGCCAGCTGATTGGCACAGAGCTGAACCAGGGCCTTTCCCAGCTCAGTTACCAGGGGCAATATGATCTAGAAAACAGCCTCAAACAGTTTAACCTGCTAGCAAGCTGAGAGGTGATGCAGAAGCAAGCAAATAGCAATGGTAGGAAACAACTCAGCCCAGGGGAGAGAGGGAGCAGTAGTGTAGAATGAGAAGAATTGCGAGACAAAATATTTTGTTGGGGGTGGGGGAGAATAGGGACAAAGCAGTCTGAAGGAGGGAAGGTTAAACGGATTGAGAGGAGATGAACAAGGGAGGTGTTTTGTGGAAGAGGACAACATATTTGTGTACATTAACTACCTCTGCATGCAGAGCAGGAGATAGTGCTCGTATTGACAATGTAAGAGTGTTTGGGCTTGCAGAAAAACCTGGGTTCCAATTGTCATGAACACCTTTGCCATTGGATCAAGACCTCAATCTGTGAAGACTGTGTAGAGGCTGGTGTGTCACAAGCACCCCTTGTTAATGGACAGTGATGTGCGCAACCTGAAAGAATACCGAAATAAGGAAAACTGCTATGTATTATATCCAAGACCAAATGCTCTTTCAAGTTTCTATAAAAAACACATGACACTATTTCAAAGAAGGGAGTTAATTTCAATTACATATCCAATATTTATCTCTTAGCAAGCATTACTAAAGCAGATGATCACAACATTGTGCTCAGGACCTCGTTGTGCAGAAATTTTCCATAGCATTTCCTTTACCGCATCATTGACTTTAGTACACTTTTATAGTAGTAAAAATATTTTAAATTTAATTTTCCGTCAGCAGCAATTTGAACGGATGTGACAGGGTGGAATTTTCTGTTCCTCCCTGAAGTACGTTCATAATACTAAATTTTTATTTTTTTCCTCCAAGAAACTGACTGGTCAATCAACAATCATTTGCATTCTTCCATTTTCTATGCTTACTCTAAACTGTAACAGAACGCATTAGCAGAATGAGCACCCATCTAAACCAAGTCCAAGTGGACATTATAATTGATGTGCAATACCATTGGACTATTGCCACAGACTGTTGTAGAGGCCAAGTCATTTGGTATATTTAAAGCAGAGGTTGATTGGTTCTTGATTAGTAATTGCTTCAAAGGTAATGGGCAGAAGACTGGAAAATGGGGTTGAGGGGGATAATAAATCAGCTTGATTGAGTGGCGGAACAGACTCAACAGGCTGAATGGCCTAACTCTGCTCCAGTGTCTTATGGTCTTATTAAGACAGATAAATTGCATGGGTAATACTATCACTTTACCTTCGCTCAATAGCGAGAATGTGTGGACAGAGATTAAGAGAATAGTTGATACTACAATTGATTTTATTCCTATAGTACTAACTGTTGCTTAGTAAATTTTTCCATGGTTGGAAGTACAAATGAGCCATGTATTCACATGAGTCTCCAAAATTTTATACAGCACATTTTTGACCTAGGATAATTTATTTTGAGGCATGTAGATTTAATCCTATCAGGGAGCGGCTAACTCAATGAAGACCAGGCACTGAAATCTGTATTTTCCTAACTCATATGACCCATTTGCTCACTGGATGAAGTTGCTAAGCCAATAGAAATCTTCCAAATTATGCTTGCAAGAGTTCTTAAGAAGTAACCTGATGCCTAAATAAATCCCAAAGCTAGGGATAATAATGTTTCATTTGGCAGAGAAAATGCAATTAGTGAATATTAAGTAAAACAAAGTTGAAATGCTGCTTTCATTTGCCAGATCAAGAAGCAAAAAATTCAAAATCTAAGTAAGTATTCTTGAAACTGGAAATATTTTTAGTGGGCTTCAGCAAATATGTTTAGTTCAAGATTTAGAATTTTGGTAATTCAAAGGAACTTTACACACGAAGCCACTTTATGTAAGATCAGCTGCAGATAGAAATCACAAACCAAAGTTTTCTTTAAAGCTGTTTTACGTTTTTCTTAAATTTTTGGTTTGAAACAATTAGTTTAGTAATTCAGACAAAGCAAGACAGGAATGCAGTAATAAAAAGACACCAGCTGCACGCATCCAATGTTTCCTTGTTTGTTCTTTATGCTTCTATAAGCATTTGGATGCCACCCCCTGTTTTTCCAAAAGACTATTTTCCTAAACTGTATTCCTAACTGATTAAGTGGCTGGAGTTGCTGTTAGACTCATTCAGAATCATCTACAATGCTGAAAGCATCATTATCAAAAAGCTTTAGTGAGGTAGCTAAGCCAAAGGTACAGGCAGCAGGTAGTTTGGTGACTACTTGGAGAGGTACAGAGGGTGAACACAGGGTGTAGGTTCCCCTGTAGACATTCCCCTCAGTAACACGTATAACACGTATAACACTTTGGACACTGTTCGAGGGGATGGCCTTTAGAGGACAGCAGCAGGCAGCAGCCAGATAACTAGCATGATTGGCTCTGATGCACAGCAGTGAGGGTGGATGGAGACAAAGAAAATGCTAGTGGTAGGAGACTCTACAATTAGGGGGCAGATTTTGTAGCCATGAACAAGACTCTTGGATGGTATTTCTGAGTAGTGCAGGACACTCACAAGCAGAGAGGAGATGGGACTGCCCTTCAAATATGAAAGTGATTACTGTCCTTTAACTATTTCAACTAAGAACGTGTTTACAAAAGCTTAAGTCAGAAACAACTAACTGCTGATCACTAGTGGCTGATTACAGGAGACTAGGAAGGTTGTGCATAAGCCTTTCCGGTCTCTAGTAGCTTCTGAACATAATGAAATGTCTGTCGTTATTAAAGTTGTGCTGAAAGTTTCTGACTCGTTCTGGGCTGAGTAGCACCTGGCTGAGAGAAAGGCTCTGACCAACAACTACCTGGGGGCAGGGCCTGCAAAGCATAGGGATCTTTGCACCTTCCAACCACACTCAGGTGAAATGTCCTGCAATCATTTTAATAACTCTGTTCAAGGTTTCCAGCATCTGCAGAATCTCCTGTGAATCCAGGATGGTCTGTTGCCTCCCAGGTGCCACAGTTATATTTCTGAGTGGTAGCAAAACACTCTTGAGAGGGAGAGGGTGAGCAGCTAGATGAGGAGAGAAAAGATGAGATATGTAGGGAGGCTAACCAATACAGCAGATATCAAAAGTTTTTTCAGATATATATAAGAATATAAGTGAGGCGAGGGTGGATTTTGGACCACTGCAAAGTGACGCTGGCGGGGTAGTAATGGGGGTCAAAAGTTCAAGTTCAGTTTACTGTTTTTCAACAATAAATATGAATACTGCCAAATGAAACAAAGTTCCTCCAGACCAAGATGCACAACACAGTGCAAATGACTCGCACACACAACGAATGAAGTAATAACGACACATAAAGAAACGGCAGATGAACTCAGTAACTATATTGCGCCAGTCGTCACTGAGGAAGACACCAGTAGGATGCCAGAAACTCAGGAGTGTCATTGTGACAGAAGTGAATGGTAGTTGCTGTTATTAAGAAGGTGCTCGGGAAGGGGAAAGGTCTGAAAGTGGTTAAGTTACCTGCACTAGATGGTGTACACCCCAGGGTTCTGAAAGACGTAGCTGAAGAGATTGTGGAGGCATTGGCAGTGATCTTCCAAGAATCACTAGATTTTGAAATGGCTCCGGAAGACTGGAAAGTTGCAAATGTCACTCCATTCTTTAAGAGGGGGATGCAAAAGACAGGAAATTATAGGCCTGAACTGTGGTTGGGAAGATGTTGGAGTCCATTATCAAGGATGAGGTTTTGGAATACTTGGATGCAAATGATGAAATGGGCAGAAGTCAGCACGGTTTCCTCGGGGGCGGGGGGTGTAATCTTGCCTGACAATTCTGTGGAATTCTATGAGGAAATGACAAAGAGTTTATACAAAGGAGAAGTCAGTGAATATTGTTTACTTGGATTTTCAAAAGATCCTTGACAAGGTGTTGCACATGAGACTGCTAATCGTGATAAGAACACGTGATATTACAGGAAAGATACTAGCATGGATAGAAGATTGGCCGACTGGCAGGTGGCAAAATGTGGGAATAAAGAGGGACTTTTCTGGTTGGCTGCCAGTGGCAATGATGCTCCGCATGGGATGGTGTTGGGACTGCTTCTTTTCACATTATACATCAATGATCTGGATATCAGAATCGATGGCTTTGTGGTCAAGTTTGTAGACAACAGAAAGGCAGGTGGTGGGCCAGGTAGTGTTGAGGAAGCAGGTGTCTGTAGAAAGACTTGGCCAGATTAGATGAGTAGGCAAAGTACTGGCAGATGGAATACATTATCGGGAAGTGTATGGTCATGCACTTTGGTAGAAGGAATAAAGTTGTAGACTGCTTTCTAAATGAGAAGCAAATTCAGAGTTCAGAGGTGCAAAGGACTTGACAGTTCTCGTGCAGGATGCCCTGAAGGTTAACTTGCAGGCTTGAGTTGGTGGTAAGGAAGGCAAATGCAATGTTAGCAATAATTTTGAGAAGACTAGAATATAAAAAGAATGGATGTAATGCTGAGGCTTTAAAAGGCATTATCTAAGAAAGGATGTGTGATGTCACAACCACAGACTCTGCTGCAGGGTCTACGCACCCCCGCAGGGCGGCTGAGCAGCAGATTTGGCAATCGCCCTCGTGAATATGTATGTGTCAGCTAACTACTGTTTTGTTATGTCAGTATTTTACTCCCTTCTTTTTGTTGTGGTGCTTGTCGAGACTTGAGTGAAGCACAGCAACATTACAGCTGTGGAGGCCAAATCATTGGGTATATTTTAAAGTAGGGCTTGACTAATAAGGATTTCAAATGTTATGTGGGGAAGGCAGGAATGGAGTTGAGAAGGATAATAAATCAGCCCATGATGGAATGGCAAGGTTGAATTGATGGGCAGAAGGGCCTAATTCTTTTCCTAGGTCTCATGAGATAATGAGGATATGGGACTGCTCTTCAACCTGTCAAGCTGGAGTTTTTTCTTTCTCATTGACAATTATATGGTGAAACAAGGAGAAGAGGTTAAACCAGGGTATTATGGAGCTGCTGACACTCTGTGTCCAGACTAACAGAGACAAGAAAATAGCAATTACTATGTTTTAACCATTTTAACTAAGAACAGAGTTCCGACAGAGAGGAGGTTGTGAGGCTTGTCAAATGGTGTCAGAACAACAACCCGAGTCTCTACATGGACAAGACAAGACGGATGATTATGAACTTCAGGAAGGTACAGTTTGACCACTCCTCATCACATATCAATGCCTCTGCTGTGCAAAAGTGGAAAGCATAAAGTTCCTTGGTGTATGCATAACAGATTATCTAACCTGGACCCACAACACCACCTCATTAGTCAAGAAGGCACAGCAGTGTCTACACTACCTGAGGATATTAAGGCATGCAAGGCTACTCGCCTCCATTCTGACAACATTTTACAGGGTAACCATTGACAGTATCTTGTCTGGCTGCATCATTTTGTGGTACAGGTGTGGCAAAACCCTTCAGAGGATAATTAGAACCGCTGGGGCGGGTTGCTCCCTCCCTGCTATTTGTAACATTTACTGGGAGCATTGCAGATGAAGCCCCAAAGTATTGTTGAGGATCTCCACCACACATCCCATCACCCCTTTGACCCAAGACCATCAGGAAGGAGATACAGGAGCATCAGGACTAGGACTGGGTAACAGCTTCTTCCCTCAGGCTGTGAGACTGATGAATACCCTGCCACCTCCGATGATTTGACCCTAGGTCAGCGTGCTGCTTACTGTTTACCTGTGCTGCGTGCATTTTGAATTATATCACTGTGTGTTATATGTTTTGTGGGTGCACTGTAGTCCAGAGGAATGTTGTTTTGTTTGGTTGTATGTATGTACAGTCAGGTGACAACAAACTTGAACATGAATATGTAAAAGCTTAAGACAAACATGATTAACTGTTCACAGTTGGCTAATTACAGGAGACTAGGGAGATTGTGTATAATAAGCCATTCAGGTCACTAATAGTTCCTGAACGTATGAAATGTCTGTTACGATTTAGATCGTGCTGAAAATGTCAGTAACTCCAGTTGAACTTTGTCTTTTTGTGTGTTTTCCCCCTAGCCATCAGTCTGTGGTTTTGTATCACCATGTGCTCTTGTTTGTTTACATTCCCCATGTGCTCTTGTCCCTGCTCCTGCTCTACTCTGGCCCCTGTATTACTGAGTACTCTGTCTCTCACCTGTTTCTCATTATTACCTGTTTTGCTGCCGCCTGTGTCTCATTGTGCTCCACCTATCATCTGCCTCTCTGTTTATTGCTCAGTGTATTTTAGTTCTGTGTTTTCAGCTGTTTGTTGCCAGACTGTGCCAATGAATTTTCCTGAGCCTTTCTAGCATCCATATCAGTACTCTGCAAGTCTGAATATCGACTCTGCCTGCTTCCTGATTCTGATTTTTGGGTTTCTCTGGATGTTCTGATCTCTACCTGAACTTTGACACCGACTTTGTTTGCACCTCGGGATTTGTGACTCAATTAATATCACTGTGTGCTCAGTACTGGGTCTGCGATTGGATCCCTGCTCCAGCGTCCTGACAGTAAGTTTTTGATTCATTCTGGGGCAAATAGCATCTACCTGAGAAAATGGTTCTAACTGCTTGGGGGCAGGGTCTGTAAGCACCACAATCTCTTTCATCTTCAAGCCAAGCTCGGGTGAATCATTTCTGGATCTCACTGAATGAATAGATTAAGCCACCCTGAGAAGAATCACCAATTACAAGAGGAGTCATACAAACAAAGCAGATCTTGCAGAGGGACAGATCTTAAAAAAAAAACAGTTCTTGTACCAGTAACTGAAGCAAGTGGAGGTCGAAACAAGCTATTTCCTTATCCCTGTTAGTCTGGACACAGGGTGAGCAGGTCTGTGACACACAGGTTTAACTTCATCTACTCATGGGAACATACTATTGTCAATGAGAAAGAAAAAAAAACCTCCAGGTTGACAGGTTGCTTAGATGGGAGAAAACATGCTCAAATAACTTGTAATTTGCAATACCTAATGTGAAATCTGAATGTCTGCAATGCATCGGCATCGTCGCTAGCTTTTGAATTTAAGAGGCAGTACTGTACACAGAAACAGGCAAACATGCTAAAGGCATACCTTTTGTCTCTGATACAAAATTGATTTATAACTAGGTAGAAAATTAAAATAGAAATTACTGAATTCATAAGCTCCTCACACCATTACATAAGGTACCCACAATGTGATAATGTTCCAAAGCTCTCTGCTTTGGCCTCGTGAACACTGCAGATTCAAACAACAGCTCTGAAGTTGTGAGCAATTACACCTGCTACAAAGTACACAACATTTCATTCAGAACAAGATTTCCTGTCTACGGACTTGCCCAGATGTGAGAACCTATATAAGCACCAGATGCCAGCAGAGGGAAAAATGCTACTTTGGATTTCCACTTCCAGCATTGTTAATTACTTTGGCCCAAAAATCCAGCTGCACAAAACCTAAAAGAAACAGGCATCATACAGTAAAAATACACTAGTGTGGCATTAACCAAGTTTGCCCATCTTCCTGAATTAGTTAATGACAGTTAATAATAAGGATGACATTTTTTGGGACAGAAATTCATGTACCCTGAAAATATATTTTCAGGCTTCAAGATCGCTCAACTAATAGCATTGAAAGTTTTGTTTTCAATGAGATTTGCAACCACTTTTGAATCACAAGAGGTACTGTTTGTGGGGAGGGAGAAAGAGCTTTTTATTTAAAGACACTTCTCTCCTGCAATCCCACACAGAATGATCTACAACTCATGCTAAAGCAGCCTCGGGTAGATAGACGACAACTGGGATCCCAATCACCACATTTTCAGCCACTTCAGTTTCAGCAAGTTCCCTCCTAAAATATAGTGGTCAGAAATCCTAGAATAAACATTGCATAGAGTGGTTTGTGATCATCACTTCAGAAAAGCCGACACACCTGACAAAAGATGGCACTGTTTCATGCATGGGATGTGTGCCTTTTTCCTGCACGTCTGAAGCCCAAAATTTCCAGGTGTGAATGCAAAAATTGCACCTGTCAAAAATGTTGGACATACATTAATAGTTTGCTGCAAGAGCAAGTGGAAGACAAAGTGAATAAAACCAAGTGCATCAGCAGCGGCTGTTCCTCACAAACCTGCAGCTCACAGGAAACAACGCACTCCACAAGTTACTTATCCTGTTTTTCTGGATTATCCACCTTCTTTCCACTGAAGGCAGGCGATGATATGCAGTCACTTATTGAGTTTCAGACTTAGGCTGACATGTCGGATGCATGATATCCTTAACTTCCTGATGTGGCCATTGAGGTATTTCCAGATCACTCAGAACCCATCACGTACAAGGAGCTCTGCTGCTAATATAGCTGCATATTTGACATAATCCAGGCAATGGAAAAGGAGTAGTGCATACATCGTCTTCCTGTTTGCCTTTGCTTTGCCTCCATCATACCAGAACTACGGACATTTAACTGCCAAACTATCACTTAGTTTCCTTTGATAAATAAAGACTAGTTAGAGATTTCAAATACCCTATTACTATCTAAAATGCAATCAATGTGAAAAATATAGGGCACAAAAGATTCAGAACTTTCTTAGGCAATATGTAGCATTCCTTGAGTGGTGGGAAGATGGTGCATTGGTGTAATTCTGGATTTAGTTTTGAGGAGTAGAAGCAGGCAGCTGAATACAGTATCTGGGAGAAGGCATTTTTGTGGTAATAAATATATTTTCATTAAATTTAGCACAAATATTAAAAGGGGCAAAGATTAAATAGGCATCAAGATTCTAAATTGGGTTAAGACCAATTTTATTAGACTGATTTAACAAAAATAGTCAAGAAACAACTAGCGTTTAAATCAATCTTGGAGCAATGAAAGCATTTAAGACACAAAAAGTTCAGGTAAGCATCTTCTCACAAAGAAAGAGGGGGGACTGCGAGATCTAAGGACTCAAAGGTGAATAGGGAACAGAGTAAAACAAACCAGAAAAGAGTATGTATGTAGATTGCAATGAAATTAAGGCAGCAAATGTGGTACAGAAATTGGCAAATAAAATCAAAGAAATTCTGTTTTTTATTATGCATGGTGAATAACTGGATAGCTGAGGAATAATCAGGGAGCAAAAACATAATCTGTGCGTACACGCACTAGATGTGGGTGATTTTATTGTAACTGTGTTCACAAATGTGGAAGGTTTTGTCAATTTTACAGTTATGGAGAACAAGTGTTAAATACTGCTTGGGCTAAAGAAGGTTAAAATGTTTTAAGGAGTTGGTCATCTTTGAAAATATGTACATTGTCTGCCTTAGATGAAATATATCCCGGCCTGTTAAAAGAAGCAAGGGAAGAAACTGCAGAAACTCTGGCTGAGACAGAACGAGAACAGACTCTATTGCCGATGTCTGCGCTAGCTGAGTTGCCACTTTAAACTATTTTCATCAGCTCGTACATACCTCTTAAATGCTGCTATTGCGTATGCTTCTGCAAATCTCCTTTAAACTTTTTCCCTCTAATACCTGTCATTTCCACCATGGGAAAATGATTCTGACCATCTAACCTATCTAAGCCTCCCGTAGTTTTATATAATTCTATCACATCAGTTCTCAGTGCCTGATGCTCCAGAGAAAACAACCCAACTTTGTCCAACCTCCATATAGCTCACATTCTCGAATCCAGGTGGCATGACTTGTGCAAAAGAACTGCAGGATTGCTAATGTTTCACTTTTAATTAAAAGGAAGATTCATAGTTCAAAATAAAGTACATACATAACCCTGAGATTCATTTTTCTTGCGGGCGTACTCAATAAATCCACAATAGAACTATAACAGAACCAATAAAACGCCAGCTTGGGTGTTCAATCAGTGTGCAAAAGACACAAACCACACAAGTACAAAAAAAAAGAAATAACAATAATAAGCAAGCAAGTACCAAATATTGAGAACATGAGATGAAGAGTCCTTAAAAGTGAGTCCATAGGTTGTGGGAACATTTCAATCAAGGGGTAAATGAATCTGAGTGAAGTTGTCCCCTTTGGTACAGGAGCCTGATGGTTGAGGGGTCATATCTGTTTCTGCACCTGGTGGTGTGAGTCCTGAGGCTCCCGTACCTTCTTCCTGATGGCAGCAGTGAGAAGAGAGCATGTCCTGGGTGGTGGGGTTCCCTGATGATGGATGCTGCTTTCCTGTGACAATACTTCATGTAGGTGTGCTGAATGATGGGGAGACCTTTTCCCATGATGGACTGGGCCGTATCCACTACTTTTTGTTGGATTTTCCATTCAGGGATATTGGTGTTTCCATACCAGGCTGTGATGCAGCCTGTCAATATACTCTCCACTATAAACCTATCGAAGTTTGTCAAAGTTTTACTATCGATTTCATGCCATATCTTCACAAACTCCTAAGGAAGTAGAGGCTTTGTCGTGCTTTCTTCATAATTGCACTTATGTTCTGGGCCCAGGACAGGTCCCCTGAAATAATAACACAGAGGAAGTTGAAATTGCTCACCCTCCGATGAGGACTAGCTCATGGACCTCCGGTTTCCTTCTCCTGTAGTCAATAATCAGCTCCTTGCTCTTGCTGACGTTGAGTAAGAGGTTGTTATGGCACCACTCAGCCAGATTTTCAATCTCCCTCCTATATGCTGATTTGTCACCACCTTTGATTTGGCATACAACTATGGCGTATATGGCATTGCTTAGCAAGTAGAGCAGGGGATAAGCACACAGTGGTGCACCTATGCTGATGGAGATCTTGTTGCCAGTCCGAACTGACTGGGGTCTGCAAGTGAGGAAATCAAGGATCCAATTGCAGAAGGAGGTATTGAGGCCAAGGTCTTGAAGCTTATTGATTAGTTTGGAGGGGACGATGGTATTGAATGCTGAGCAGTAATAGGTAAAGAGCATCCTGATGTGTGCATCTTTGCTGGCTAGATGTTCCAAGTAATTAAAAACCAGTTAGTATTAACTTTGGTGATGGGCAAATTACTGGAATTTATTCTGAGAAACAGTATAAAACAAATAGAACAGAAAGATTAATCAAAGGCTGGATTTGTAAGGGAAGGTGATGTCAATCAGATTGAATTCTTTGTGGAAGTGACAAGGAGGGTCAATACGGGCAGTGAGCCTATAGTCTACGTGGATTTAAGCAAGGCATTTAATAAGATCCAAATGACAGAGTGTTGATAAAAGTAAAAACCCATAGAATTTAAGATAGAATAGCAAGTTGGTTCCAGAATTGGTTTAGGCAGCAAAGGACAACAGTTTTTGAAAGCTTTTGTGACTAGAAGACAGCTACCAAGATGACCAGAATAGTTTCACAGGACTCAGTACTTAGTCCCTCACTTTTCATAATTTATATTCATGACTTTGATCTAAATATTAGCAGCATAAGAAAGAAGTTTGCAAATGGTGTCTTTATCCCAATTTTTCATATAAATTGCGAATGAGTGGAAGCCGAATACCAATTCCCGTTGCTGACCACTGGTCAGTGTCCCAGTGTAAATTGGGTTGGTTATATTTCTGCTCGGTTTGCTGCCTGCTCGCGAATCCTCATTGCACAACAGTGTAACCTGACATAATGCGTGCTCTGCATTTGTAAAATAGCCTCTTTTCTGTCACCTTATTGAAAGCCTTCTATAGACACATACATTAACTGTTCTGTTAGCTACAATCTCAAGAAAATCAAATGGATTTGTCAAATATAATTTCCAGTTCCTGATCCTGTGCTGACTCTACCCAATCCTCTTAATCCTTTCTAAGTTCCCTGTTACTCCTGCCTTCATAAAAGGTTCCAGCCATCAAGCAACTAGATACTGTATGAACTAGATACTGTATGACATGTTGACTAAAAGGGAGGTCTAGCTAGTAAGAAGTGGAATTACTTTTAATTGCGCTCCACTTCCCCAATCCCTCTTAAACTCATTCCTCCTTTACCCGTCCTGTGTTTAATATGTAAGCTGTTTGCTGCAGATTGTGGGCTCTGACTAAAAATATTGTGATCTGCTGAAGAAAACTTTGGCTTACTTTCGATAAATTGTGATTCTTAATGTGCAAAGTAGGAAGTCAGTCTTTCCCTGAATGAATTAAGTATTATGATTTGTGATATTATGTCACAGTTGCTACCATCAGGAAGGAGGTACACACTCGACGATTCAGGAAAACCTTCTTCCCCTCTTCCAACTGATTTCTGAATGGACGTTGAACCCATGAATACTACATCAGTACATTTTAATTTCCTACTTTTGCACTACTTATTTAATTTAACAATTATATATCTATCTATCTCACAGTTTTTTCTCTGTCCATTATTATGTATTACATTGTACTGCTGCCGCAAAGTTAACAAATTTCATGACCTATGCTGGTGATATTAAACTTGATTGTGATTCTGATTCTGATTCTGACAACTCTCCTTTGGGGCAGTCTGACTGAAGTTTGGATGGCTGGAAGTGCATCATAGAGTTTTCCTGGTGCTCTACAAGTATTTTCAATAGTTGGCATATTGCAGCCTCAGTCCAGCTGAGCACACTGTGGACAGCGATTACTCTCACACGGACTTCCGCACGGGCCACTTACACAATCTGCCATTACTGGCATGGCACATGTGTAACATTACTGCGGGAAGCAAAGGAGATTGCTATGCCATTGACACTGATCTTTGCAGCCTCACTGGCCACAGAATGGTACCAGAAGATTGCAGGATGGAAAAAAATTATTCATTTGTTCAAGAAAGTTAGTAGGAATAATCCTGAGAATTATAGACCAGTGAGTGACCAATGAATTATAGGCAAGGGAAATGTGTATGGCCAGAAAGTGGACTTAAGGTACAAGATTAACCATGAGAAAGCTTGAGAAGCAATCTGACATAATTGCTTCTTTTTCACATTCTCAAAAAGTGTGCAGCTTAAATGAATGAAAGGAGCAGTGAGATAGAAGTACCCCACTACCTCTTGACTTATTTGGGGCGGGGGGGGCGTGGAATGATGGCGGTAATGGTTGTTCAGTAACAGTTGTCAAGACAACTATCCTACATCTATATTTCTGAATTTATAAAATTACAGGCTTTCTGTATTGAGTGCAATAATAATGAATATATTATTGTCAAGTGTAAAAAGTTCTTTGTGAAACCATGATGTATTGTGATAGGAGAGGTTTTTGATGACTGATCCATCACTAGGTGTGGATCAGAATCATTATGAGATTACTGGGCAGAGTTTTGACAGCAGTTTTAGTCAGTTTGATATCAGAGTTTATCTTCTTCTTTCTATTATTCTCTATCCTGCTGAAGTTTGCAGCATCTGGGAGGAGCTTTTCAGACTTGCATCCTTTGTTTCAATCCAAGTGGCTTCTTTGGACCTGACATTAATGCAAAATGGAATAAAGCTGCTTGGTTCAAATGCCTACTTGTTAAATAGTCAAACTTAGAACAGGAATTTTAAACAGAGCATGCTTCAATATTTGACAGTGTGTGAAGCAGAGTCATCAAACACAGGACCAGTCAGAAGCTACCTTGTGCACACTTGAAGTTTCCTATAATGTTTACATAGAACATAGAATAGTACAGCACAGTACAGGCCCTTCCACCCACAATGTTGTCCTGACCCTCAAACCCTGCCTCCCATATGATCCCCCACCTTAAATTCCTCCATATACCTGTCTAGTAGTCTCTTAAACTTCACTAGTGTATCTGCCTCCACCACTGACTCAGGCAGTGCATTCCACGCACCAACCACTCTCTGAGTAAAAAACCTTCCTCTAATATCCCCCTTGAACTTCCCACCCCTTACCTTAAAGCCATGTCCTCTTGTATTGAGCAGTGCTGCCCTGGGGAAGAGGCACTGGCTATCCACTCTATCTATTCCTCTTATTATCTTGTACACCTCTATCATGTCTCCTCTCATCCTCCTTCTCTCCAAAGAGTAAAGCCCTAGCTCCCTTAATCTCTGATCTTAATTCATACTCTCTAAACCAGGCAGCATCCTGGTAAATCTCCTCTGTACCCTTTCCAATACTTCCACATCCTTCCTATAGTGAGGCGACCAGAACTAGACGCAGTACTCCAAGTGTGACCTAACCAGAGTTTTATAGAGCTGCATCATTACCTCGTGACTCTTAAAATTCTAGAAATTTTAAGAGAAATTCTAGAAATTTCTAAAATTCTAGAAATTTTAATTCTAGAAATAATATTGCTTAATTGGGATCTTTAAAAATAATAAGCAAACATTTAGGAGGATACTGTGGCAGGTTTTATTTTAGATACTAGTGGACTTGCCTGTGATCTGATGGTTTCAGATGTAGCAATACCAAGGAAGTCAGTTTACTTGCAGAAGAGGACAAAGCTTCCAAGTAACAACAACAACCAAAAAAGGAATGATACATTAAATGTTAATAAACTATTTCTTTCACCCAAACCTGTCACATGTCCATACCTATTTCATTGCCTATACAGTGGATTCTGGTTAATTGGGACACATTGGGACCAGTACATTTTCGCCCAGTTAAGTGGCTGTCCCAATTAGCTGAAGGAAGCAGTATTATGCAGTAAGACTGCACCGTGACATAGATCAGAGGGAAAGCTGGACGAAGCAATGGCAAATGCAATAATCCTGTCCAGTGTACGGAGATGCATTTGGGAAGATGAACAAGGGTAGAATGTGTATACAGAATGGTAGGGCCCGAGGGAACGTTGATTAGTAGAGGGACACCAGGGTGCAGGTACATTGATCTGTGGAAGTGGCAGCACCAATGGATAAAGTGGGAACGAAGGCACTTTCCTTCACTGGCCATGAAAGAGCTGCCATGTCATGCTGCATCTTTATAAAACACTGGTTAGACCACATCTGAAGTACTGTGAGGGTGCAGAAAAGATCTGTCCTTATGCTGCCTGGTTTGGAACATTTTAGTTATAAGCAGAAACTGGATAGGCTGGGTTTTTTCACGGAGTGGAAGAGGTTCAGAGGTGACCTCGTCAAGATGGTGGTGCTGGTAGTTGTCTGTCATGTCCGACGATGGGAAACCGGTGCAGGAGAGTTTTTAAAGTGGAAAAGCCATTACACTGGGGCAGTTCCACGATCTTGACCTCGGAGCTCTGGGTCCAATTGTACAAACAAGCGTCACAGACTGGGGTCTTCCTTGGCTGCACTGGATGACCATGACGTCTTCTGTGCCTTGCCATTGGATCTCACTGGACATCTCATCCACCCCATCCGCTGGAGCTGACTTCACATGCTGGGACAGGCGTGTCCCTATCTCGCCGAGGCACGAAGCCACCAGCTTACCCTCACCTGGTTTAACCCGCCTGTCGAAGCAGTGTACTGGGGGGATGGCCACTGGTGCATGCAAACAACTACTTGGAGCCACAGGTGAGAGCTGAGTGTCTGATGGAAACCGGAGGTAATGAGCTGCCCCAGACTGGACACGACAGGCCACTTCACCGGAGGTGCTACCCCTCCCTGGACGTCCCATATAAAGTTATATAATATTATGAAAGCATAGACGGGACAGGTAGTCAAATGCTTTTTCCCATGAGGATTGCCTAAGAAGGCAGGGGTTTAAAGTGAGAGGTAGGAGAGTTAAAGGGAATAGGAAGAAGAATATTTTCACAGAGCGTAGGTGAGTTTTGGAATGCACGGCCTGAAGAAGAGCTGGTGACAGGTACCTTCAAAATATTTAAGAAGCATTTTGACAAGTAGTTGAATTGCCAAGGAGTAATGTCTGTGGGGATCACATTAGCCTTTCATCACCTTGCGCAGTCGTGTATACCCCAAACTATCGACTGCCTTCCACTTTCATTGCCCATTCTGATCCAACACTGTATCCTCCTGCACCGCACTGTCACAAGGGCCAAACTTAGTATTATCTGACCTGCTGAGCATGACCTCAGCCTTGTTATTAATAACATATAACCTGTTTTCTCTTCTTGCAGTTCTGACAAAGGCTCTTCAGCATGAAATGTTTCTCCTTCCACAGACGCTGCCTGGCTTGCTGAGTGAATATAAAGTTTATTATCACTGAGAGATATACTGGGAGGAGGGCTTGCACTGGGTGCTTGGACTTCTTTAATGAGGCACTGCCTTTTGAAGATGTCTTCGAATCTGGGAAACTAGTGTCCATGATGGAGCTGGCTGAGTTTACAGTCCTTTACAGCCTTTTCTGATCCTGTGCAGTGGCCCCTCCAACCCAGACGGTGATGCAACCAGTTAGAGTGCTCTTCATCGTGCACCTGTAGAAAGTTGCTGGAGTCTTTGGTAACATATGAAGTTTCCTCAAACTCCTAATGAACTGTAACCACTACTGTGCCTTCTATGTAACTGCATCAACATACTGGGCCCAGGATAGATCTTCAGAGATGCTGACTCATTGGCAAATGTACAGATGGCATTTGTGCTCACCTGAGCCACACTGTCATGGGTGTAGAGCCAGTAGAGCAGCGGGCTAAGCACACATCCCTGTGGTGCGCCAGTGTTGATTGTCAGTGAGGAGGAGATGTTGTTTCTGAAATGCTACTTGAATTTTCTGCTTTTATTTCTTATTTACATGAGCTAAGATTTTAGTAATCTTATTTCAACATGCATCTACATGTTTCAAACCATTACTATACCTTGTTTGGCTAATTATTGCACTGGACACCATATTACATTCTACCTACTGAGAACATTTGATCATATTTACCATAACCAGCATATTCAACATGCTGTTGTCCTCTGTACTTTTAGTCATCCTTTAATTGCAACATTTCAAAGTTATAACCATTCTCAAAAGAAAATTTCCAATGAACTGCTGTAATAAAATTCAAAATTATACATGACGAAGAACGCAGAGACTTCTTGAGCAATCTGATCAGTCAATTCTGTTCTTCTCTTAAATCAGTGATTAATCTTTATTGCCATTTGTGGCCATCACTGAGCGCTGAAAGAGCATAGTTGACAGCTTAACATCCAAGGATACACCTTGTATCAAAAGGACAGGCAGAGAGGGTGAGGTGGCTCTGTTGGTAATAAAATGAAATCAAATCCTCAGAAGGAAGTGACATAGAAGATACAGAATCCTTGTGGGTAGAGTTAAGAATCTGTAAGGGTAAAAAGACCCTGAAGGGGGTTATATCCAAACCCCTGAACGGTAGCCAAGATGTGGGAAATAAATTACAACGGGAGGTAGAAAAGGCATGTCAAAAGGGCAATGTTACTACAATCATGGATAATTTCAATATGCATAGACTGAGAAAATCAGGTTGTGCTGGATCCCAAGGGAGGGAATTTGTAGAGTGCCTAGAAGATGGCTTTTTAGAACAGCTTGTGGTTGATACAACTAGGGGAAAGGCAATTCTGGATTGGGTTTTGCATAATAAACTAGATTTGATTAGGGAGTTTAAGGCAAAGTAACCCTTAGGAGGCAGTAATCACAATATGATAAAATTCACCCAGCAGTTCTACACAGAGAAGTTAAAGTCAGACGTTTCAGTATTAAAGTGGAACAAAGGGAATTATAGAGGCATGAGAGAGGAGATAGCCAAAGTTGATCGGAAGGGGAGACAAGTAGGGATGATAGCAGAACAGCAATGGCTGGAGTTTCTGGGGCCAATTCAGAAGGTGCAAGACAGATATATCCCAAAAAATAAGTAATATTCTAAAAGGAAAATAGGACAACAATGACTGATAAAGGACGGCAAAGAAGCAATAAAAGCAAAAGAGAGGGTGTATACTATAAAGAAAATTATTAACCATATAACCATAACCATATAACAATTACAGCACGGAAACAGGCCATCTTGGCCCTTCTAGTCCATGCCGAACTCTTACTCTCACCTAGTCCCACCGACCTGCACTCAGTCCATAACTCTCCATTCCTTTCCTGTCCATATATCTATCCAATTTAACTTTAAATGACAATATCGAACCTGCCTCAACCACTTCTGCTGGAAGCTCGTTCTACACAGCCACCACTCTCTGAGTAAAGAAGTTCCCCCTCATGTTACCCCTAAATTTTTGCCCGTTAACTCTCAACTCGAGTCCTCTTGTTTGAATCTCCCCCACTCTCAATGGAAAAAGCCTATCCAAGTCAATTCTAACTATCCCTCTCATAATTTTAAATACCTCTATCAAGTCAACCTCAACCTTCTATGCTCCAAAGAATAAAGACCCAACTTGTTCAACCTTTCTCTGTAACTTAGGAGATGAAACCCAGGTAACATTCTAGTAAATCTTCTCTGTACTCTCTCAATTTTGTTGACATCTTTCCTATAATTCGGTGACTAGAACTGTACACAATTCTCCAAATTTGGTCTTAACAATGCCTTGTACAATTTCAACGTTACATCCCAACTCCTATACTCAATGCTTTGGTTTATAAAGGCCAGGATACCAAAAGCTTTCTTCACCACCGCATCCATATGAGATTCCACCTTCAGGGAACCATGCACCATTATTCCTACATCCCTCTGTTCTACTGCATTCTTCAATGCCCTACCATTTACCATGTATGTCCTAGTTTGATTAGTCCTACCAAAATGTAGCACCTCACATTTATCAGCATTAAACTCCATCTGCCATCTTTCAGCCCACTCTTCTAACTGGCCTAAATCTCTCTGCAAGCTTTGAAAACCTACTTTATTATCCACAACTCCACCTAACTTAGTATTATCTGCATACTTACTAATCCAATTTACCACCCCATTATCCAGACCATTAATATATATGACAAATAACATTGGACCCAGTACAGATCCCTGAGGCACACCACTAGTCACCAGCCTCCAACCTGACAAACAGTTATCCACCACTACTCTCTGGCATCTCCCATCCAGCCACTGCTGAATCCATTTTACTACTTCAATATTAATACCTAACTGTTGAACCCTCCTAACTAACCTTCCATGTGGAACCTTGTCAAAGGCCTTATTGAAGTCCATATAGACAACATCCACCACTTTACCCTTGTCAACTTTCCTAGTAACCTCTTCAAAAAATTCAATAAGATTTGTCAAACATGACCTTCCATGCACAAATCCATGTTGACTGTTCCTAATCAGACCCTGTCTATCCAGATAATTATATATTCCGTCTCTAAGAATACATTCCATCAATTTACCCCCCACTGATGTTAAACTCACAGGCCAATAATTACTAGGTTTACTCTTAGAACCCTCTTTAAACAATGGATCAACATGAGCAATATGCTAATCCTCCGGCACCATCCCCGTTTCTAATGACATTTGAAATATTTCTGTCATTTGAAATTATTGTGAAGTTACAGGATTGGAAGTCTTTTAAAAACCAACAGTAGGCAACTAAAAAGAGCAACAAGGAGAGAAAATATGAACTATGTAGGTAAGCCTATCAGTAATATAAAAGAGAACATCAAAAGCTTTTTTTCAGATTATGAAGAGTATATGAGGTGGGAGTGGCTATTGGACCACTGTAAGATGATGCTGGAGAGGAAGTAACGGGTGACAAGGAAATGGCAGACAAACTTTACAAGTACCTTGCATCAGTCTTCACTATGGAAGACACTAGCAGTATGCCGGAAATTTGAGTGTCAGGGGACAGAAGTGTGTGTAATTGTTATTACTAAGGAGAACGTGCTTGGGAAACTGAAAGATCTGAAAGTACGTAGACAGACACCTGGACCAGACAACACTCCAAGGTTCTGAAAGAGGTGGCTGAAGAGATTGTAGAGGCATTTGTAATGATCTTTCAGGAATCACTAGATCGAGGAATGGGTCCAGAGGACTGAAGAATTGCAAATGTGACTCTACTCTTGAAGAAGGGGAAAGGCAGAGGAAAGGAAATTATAGGCCAGTCAGCCTGACTTTAGTGGTTGGGAAGATGTTGCATCCATTATTAAGCAGGCCAGGCAGCATCTATGGAAAAGAGTACAGACGACATTTCGGGCTGAGACCCTTCATCAGGACTGGAGAAAAAAAAAGATGATTTTTTTCTCCAGTCTCAATGAAGGATCTCAGCCTAAAGCGGTGACTGGCCAGCATTTTGTGTGTGTTACTTGGATTTCCTGCATCTGTAGATTTTCTCTTGTTTGTGATTGGGCCATTATTAAGGATGGAATTTTGGTGTACTTGGAGACACATGATAAAGCAGGCCAAAGTCAGCATGATTTCCTTAAAGAAAACCTTGTCTGACAAATCTTTTGGAATTCTGTGAGGAAATAACAGGCATGATAGACAAAGGAGAGTAGGTGGATGTTGTTTACTTGGATTATCAAAGGCATTTGACAGGGTGCCACACATGAGGCTGCTAAAAAGATTAGAACTCATGGCGTTACAGGAAAGATACTAGCATGGATGGAAGATTGGCTGCCTAGCAGGAGGTAAAGAGTGGGAAATAAAGGGTGCCTTTTCTGGTTGGCTGATGATGACTAGTGATGTTACGCAGAAGTAGGTATTGAGACCGCTTCTTTTCACATTATATGTCAATGACCTCGATGATGGAATTGATGACTTTATGGGCATGATACAAAGATAAATGGAGTGGCAGTTAGTGTTGAGGAAGCAGGGGGTCTAAAGAAAGATTTAGACAGATTGGGAGAATGGGGAAAGAGGCAGCAGATGGAATATAGTGTAGGGAAGTGTATGGTCATGCACTTTGGTAAAGGCATAGACTATTTTCTAAATGGAGAGAAAATTCAAAAATGCAAGGTGTGAATAGACGTGGGAGTCCTTGTACATGATCCCCTGAAGGTTAACTTGCAGGGAGAGTCAGTGTTAAGGAAGGCATTGATCAGACTGCACATGGAGTATTGTAAACAGTTTTGTGCCCCTTATCTAAGAAAAGATGTGTTGGCTTAGGCAAGAGTTCAGAAGAGGCTCACAGGAATGATTCCAGGAATGGAAGAGGAGTGTTTGAAGGTTCTGGGCCTGTATTTGCTGGCAATTAGAAGAATGAGGGGTATCTCATTGAAACCTATTGAATATTTAAAGGCATAGATAGAGAGGATTTGGAGAGGATGTGTTCTGTAGTGGGGCAATCTAGGACCAAAGGGCACAGCCTCAGAATAGAGCAACATCCATTTAGAACAAAGATGAGGAGGAATTTATTTAGCCAATGTGTAATGAATCTAAGCAATTCATTGCACAGGCTGTGGAAGCCAAGTCACTGGGTATATTTAAAGCGGAGGTTGATAGGTTCTTGTTTAGTTAGAGGGTCAAAGGTTATGGGGAGAATGCAGGAAAATTGGGTTTAGAGGGATAATAAGCCAGCCATGATGAAATGGCGGAGCACACTAAATGGGCAAAGTAGCTTAATTGTGGCCTTGTGTCTTAGGGTCATGTTCTTTGACTCATCAAGATTTCAAAGTACATTTAATATCAAAGAATGTATCAATGAATCAACCTTGAGATTTGTTTGCTTACAGGCAGCCACAAAGCAAGAAATCCCCCCCCCCCAAAAAAATAAATAAAATATAGAGCAACACCGGAAGCACAGAGAAAGGAAAAAAAAACACAAATTATGCAAACAATAGAAGCAAGCAACAACATTCTGAACCAAAATAAGTCCTCAGACCCAAAACGTGGAGTAGGCCCAAACCTCGGTATCAGTCCATCATATGTACCAACATGGTTCATCCCTTGAATTCGCTTCACCTGCGCTCACCTTTTCATTGCTGGTGCTGATAATTTACTGTCGGTTACTTCAGAAAAGATGTTATACAAATGTTTTCAGTTGCATTCCTTGCCTTTTGAACTACCAGTGAGCTGTGTCTTAAACCGGAAGTTTAAGATTTGCTGAAATCTGCACTTTTGTATTGAAAATTCTGGAAACTAAGTTGGAGTGCAGACTTAGTGATCTCTATTTTTTCCTTATTTGAATAAATGTAAGAAAACTCAGACAGCCAATGCTCTAGGCTGCTGAAATTTTGAAATTCACCCTGCTTAGGAATCCTGTGGGATTGAACACAGGCCTGACAAAGCTTCTCCAATTTCTCACAAAAGGCAACCAAGCACACTTAAAGCCTCCAAGCATATCATTTTGTTGAAGTTTTCCAAAAGCCCTGAAGCAAATTGTTCAAATTCCAAATCCATATTTGTAGAATATATCCTCACTATAGCTGAGTAACAAAGAAACTTAATGTATGTTGTGTTCATGGCTAACAAAGAACGTTTTGTGACAAATAATTGTATTCTTCCACAGATCATGCAGAAATTGTTTAATTGAAATAATTAGTCAAAGCTTATAAACTATTCTTTTGACTCCATATATTATTCCAAGTTATAATGTATTTGAACTCATTCCTAAAACTAACCTTTCAGGGTCTACACACAATTAACTGTTATGCCTAATATAGCTGAGAGAGGAAAAAGCAGGTACTGTTCTCAAAGGTGCTCATGTTCTATTTTGCACTTCAGAATCAACACACATTTGAAGACATCAAAATAAAGTTAATTAAAGCACTGCTCTACATCTAAGTAGTTCTAAAATTACTGCATGGGTTTCTACACAAATCGGCCTACAGGTCAGTGATCAAACACAGGTAACAACCGAATGACAGTTTGTCAGAGCTGCTTGTCTTAGGTGATTTTCATAAGCTAAGAATTCTAAAGTAATCTTTTCACCTCTAATACTGGATGAACAATTTGAATAGAAAACCTGTTTACAATTTTATATCAATAAGGAATATTCACTCTGACAGCAATTTTTATTATAAAGTATACAAAATTTAATTAAGGTTCCTACTTTAGGGGTTTTTATATTTAACCAATGATTCAAGGTGATCACATGTGCCTCACGACAGAAAACTGCTGAGGCACAGATGTATGCTACTGTGTACATGGCCAGCTGTTTGAAATGCACAAATTTACACCTCTATTGCAAGCAAAGCCCAAAACTGAATCTACAAAATAATTATATGATTAAACAATGTAATCACAAAACATAAACTTAAAAACTATTTCTGTTTCAAAGAACTTTAAAGTCTCAGTGTATGCCAACAATAATATTAGCACTTTAAAAATGAAAAGGCATTTTGATCTTTTTTCAAGTGGCAGCAATGTTGAAATGTGTATCAGAACAATCTTTCTTCACAGTGCAAAACCTTGAGGTATGAACGTGTTTTCATCTACCACCTTCAGAAACTGGAACTAATTACTGGATTATTAGATTTTTTAAAAAGTACTTGAAAGGATTGCTTGAACTACACGAAGTTGACTGATGAAGAAATCATTGCATTGACATGCTGGCAAAGACCCTCACACGTGATAGTTATAGTTGACAAACACACTGGGTTTCCAGGCAGTAGTTTCAAATGTGTAATTAAGAGTGAATAAGACAAAAAAATCAGATCTAAACTGGAAAAGTAATCTATATGCCACAGCGTTAATACATTCACCGATATTCTCGCATATCACACAAATAATTTCAGAAGTTCATGTTTTCCCACGTTTAATCACCCCCCAGGCAATCCTATTGTGTTCTTTCATGGCTCATTCCTTTTTTTGTTATCTCTACCCGGGAATTACCCTCTTTCTCTCTTTCTCAATCGTCACTTCTTCACGCTTTATTCATTCTTCCTTAAGCCTTCAATTCTTTTCCGACTACCATCAGAGGTTGCAGTATTAAAATGTAAAGGTCACTCTAAAATGACCACAGTAGAAAGTGGTGGAAATGCACTTGCAGACGAAACTGCAAAAGAGGCAGCAAAAGGAGGAATAAAGAAAATCGAAGAAATGGAAGAAAGCCCGATAACTGAAATTAGGTTAAACACTGTGTCACAGATGAACATGCACTATATTTAAGAAATACAAGATCAGTACTCAATTGAAGGAAAGTGGTACAGGATGGAAAATGGCGGGTTACTAAACGATGATAGAGTATGGAGATACAGCTCTAGTGATAGACTGGTAGCCCCAGCTGAGCTGCTTCCTTACCTGGCACAGTGTATACACTGGAGTGCAAAAGATGGTCGACAGATTCTGCCAATGGTGCTGCAATCAAAAGCTCAGGATGCAAGCTTGACAAACAGTTGAGAGATGTATGACATGCCAGAAAATGAACCCTGTATCAATGGAGAAGCTATTTCAGCTACGTACTCCTGAACCACCTGGGCAATATTCCCTCAAAGGTGTGTGTGTGTGTGTGTGTGTGTGTGTGTGTGTGCGTGCGCACACAGCTTTTGCTACGAGCACACAGAAGAATTGAAACTGTGCACAAAAGATTGTCACCCTCCAACTTGTTGGCATGTTAAGTATATTCCATGATAAAACACAATCACATTTCCTTTTCCAGTTTCTGATGCAGACAGTGTTAACAACATGGAGTTTGTGATGATTTGTCTGCAGATTTTAGAACTGGCTTATTTATACTGATTTTACTGAAGAAATTATTGATTCACTGTGCTGAATTCTGGAGAAGCAAAGGGCTTGAAGTGCAAAAGAACTACTAGTCCCAAATGTTAAAAGGCCTGAAAAGATTAGATATGGCAAAGTTATTTCCCATGGTAGGGGAGTCTAGGACAAGAGGACATGACTTCAAGATTGAAGGACATCCATTTAGGACAGAGATGCAAAGAAATTACTTTAGTCAGAGGGGGGTAAATCTGTGGATTTTGTTGCCACGAGCAGCTGTGGAGGTCAAGTTATTGGGCATATTTAAGGCAGAGATAGACAGGTTCTTGATTAGCCAGGACGTCAAAGGATATGAGCAGAAGGCAGGGGAGTGGGGACGACTGGGAGAATTGGATCACCCATGATTGAATGACGGAGCAGACTCGATGGGCTGAATGGCCGACATCTGCTCCTATATCTTATGGTCTTATGGTCTTGTAGTTCATTTAAAGTGGAATGGGTTAATGAACCAGTAGAAACTGCTACACTGAAAGCTTATGAGGCCAGGAACATGCAGCTATGAGAAATATTTATGTACAGTATAGAAATTGGTGTATCCTGCATGTATTTTTGTGGTGCAAGAGTTGCTGCAGAATTTGCAAGTGGGAAGAAGTGAAGTGATATTTAGAAACTTGACATTTTAAAGCACCATTTAGCAAGCAAATCACATATGGATGGTGTGCAAAATCTCTGGTGAGAAAGTGCTTCATTACCTGCTACAGGCCTGATACATATGGTTTGTGAGAGTGCAGATGAACGAGAGTGAAAATGATCAAACCCAGAGGAGTTCAAAGTTCTTATTGACAGTGTTTTGCTAACTGCCAAAATGAATACTTCTATATATAAAATTCAGTATGCACATGTTGTTGTCACTGGGCAAAATATTACACAGCACAAGATTTTTGCGCACACCAGTCGTTACAAATTAGAGGGTACATGGCACCTGGTCCATTTTTACATATACAAGTGGACTACATTTCTTTATCGAGTGCCAAAGATATTTCGATGTGTTAGTACTGGTGGACAAATTTTCCTGATGAAGGGTCTTGGCCAAAATGTTGACTGTTTATTCTTTTCCATCGATGCTATCAGGGTTGCTGAGTTCCTCCAGCACTGCGTGTGTGTTGCTCTGCATTTCCAGCACCTAGAGATTTTCTTGTGTTTGGGAAAAATTTTCAAGATGGGTGGGAGACATCCCAGCAAGAAACGCTACTGGCATACACACAGCCAAGGCCAGTACTATATTCCTCAATGGGGTTTGCAGTACCACATTGACTCTGACCAAGGAACACATTTCACTGGAGATATTTGTCAAGAATTATGTTGATGGATGAACATTGAATGGTCTTTAATTGTCCACATCATCCAGAGTCATCAGGACAAGCTGAAAGAATGAATATCATCATCAAACAATGGTTGACGTAGTATCACAAGGACATGTACCATGGCCTACAGCTATTCCTTTGGTTTTATGCAACCCCAAATAAGAAAACAAAATTGAGTCCATTTGAAGTGGTAACAAAGTAAGCTATACCACTACTGGGAGCTCTCAGTCTCAGAGCGGCTGATATACATGTTATGTCAGATAATTTAATGGATTATTGTGCAAAACTTACACAAAAAGGTTCTTTCTGTTTCTCATCAGGTTTCTGCTGCTTGGGCTGGTCCATTGGAAGGAGGACATATTCCTGGCAAGTGGTTCTTGGTCAGGAAACTGCATAAGGAACTCCTGGGAGCTTGGTGGGAAGGTCCTTACCAAGTACTGTTAATTACAAATGTTATGGTTAAAGTAGAAGTAAAAGCAACCAACTACACAAATTTTCACTATAAAAAGTATTCCACCCCCTGGAAGTTTTCAGTCTTATTGTTTTACAACATTTAATCACAGTGGATTTAATTTGACTTTTTTTGACACTGATCAACAGAAAAAGTACTCTTTCATGTCCAAGTGAAAACAGATATCTGCAGAGTAATCTAAATTAATTACGAATATAAAACACAAAATAATTGATTGCGTAAGTGTTCACCCCACCTCCCCCCTTTCATATGACACACCAAATCATCACTGGTACAGCCAAACTGGTTTTAAAAGTCACATAATTAGTTAAATGGAGATCTGTTTTTGGAGACCAGAGTACAGTCAAGGTGTTTCAATTGATTGTAGTAAAAATACACCTGTATCTGGGAGGTCCAACTGCTGGAGAGTCAGTATCCTGCAAAAACTACACATGAAGACAAAACACACTCCGAGCAACTCTGCATAAAGATTATTGAAAAGCACAAGTCAGAAGATGGATACAAGAAAATTTCCAAGACACTGAATATTCCTTGGAGTTCAGTTAAGTCAATCATCAAGGAATGGAAAGAGTATGGCACAGCTGGAAATGTGACTCGAACAGGCTGTCCTCAAAAACGGAGTGACTGTGCAAGAAGGGGCTACTGACCTATGACACCAAGAGACCTATGACAACTCTGGAGGAGTTACTAGCTTCAGTGGCTGGGATGGGAGAGACTACACTTACAACAACTGTTGCCCGGGTGCTTCACCAGTTGTAGCTTTATGGAAGAGTGGCAAAGAGAAAACCACTGTTGAAAAAAGACTCATGTGAAATCTCAGCTAGATGTTGCCAGAAGGAATGTGAGAGACTCTGAAGTCATCTAGAAGAAGGTTATATGGTCTGATGAAACCAAAACTGAGCTTATTGGCCATCAGACTAAACACCACACATAATCAAAAACACACCATCCCTACCGTGAAGCATGGTGGTGACTGCATCATGCTGTGGGGATGCTTCACTGCAGCAGGCCTTCAAAGGCTTGTGAAGGTAGAGGGCAAATTGAATGCTGTAAGATACAGGGAAATCCTGGAGGACAACCTGATCACAGGTTTTCCTCCAGTCACAGTCTACAAAAGAACTGTGACTTGGAAGAAGATTTGTTTTCCATCAAGTCACTTAACCCAAGCTAAAAGCCAAAGCTACAAAGGAATGGCTCAAAAACAACAAAGTTAATGTCCTGGAGTGGCCAAGTCAGAGTCCAGACCTCAACCTAATTGAGAACTTGTGCATGAACTTGAAAAGGGCTGTTCAGTCATGATCCCCATGCCATCTGGCAGAGCTTGAGTAGTTTTGTAAAGAAAAATGAGGAAAAATTGCAGTGTCCAGATGTGCAAAGCTGATAGAGACCTATCCCCACAAACTCAAGGCTGTAATTGCTGCCAAAGGTGCATGTACTAAATACTGACTTGAAGGGGGTGAATACTTACTTATGCAATCAACTATTTTGTGTTTTATATTTGTAATTAATTTAGATCACTTTGTAGAGGTTTGTTTTCACTTTGACGTGAAAGAGTCTTTTTCTGTTGATCAGTGTAAAAAAGCTAAATTAAATCCACTCCAATTCCATGTTGTAAAATAATATAACATGAAAGCTTCCGGGGGGGGGGGGGGTTGAACATTTTTATAGGCACTGTAATATTGGACATTATTATCATAATCTACATTTATTTTTTGTGTTTGTTTAAAGATGATTTCTCTGAGTTTTCAGATGTGATTCGGCCAAGGTCGCTTTTAAGATCAAAAGGGGCTATGGGGAGGGCAGTTGGAAACCATTATTTTTTTAATAGTACTTATTATAAGATTTGTACTTTTTAACAAATGTGTATTTTACACACTCACTGGCAGAAAGCAGTATGGCAGCTAAACTAACAATGATCAATTTTCTCGTTTTTTATTGGCTAAGTAGTAGCACATTATCCATGTGATCTAATTGTTTTAATTATGTAACCTATTGAATAATTCATTACTATCTAAGGAATTTTCCTTATCTTATTACTAAAAGTGATAGATTTTCAGAAGCACCACCTTTATTCCTTAGTCTTATACACCTCTCAGCATAATTTCTCAGCTCTTTATTTAGTTTGCTTGTATTTTTATGTTTGTTTGTACTTTGAAATTAACTGAAATCTTGGAATTAAGACTGCTTATCATTCCTCACTCCTGGAAAAACCCCAAGGATCAGAAGATAAACACAGATCCAACCTGATGCATTTCAAATACTTAAGGCAGCAATCGACAATTAAAACACTGAAGAAATTTAATTTCTTTGTTGTAACTAACTAGTTGCTTTGAAATACTAAACAAAATACCTTAAGTATTATTTACTGGAAAATGCAATTAAATATCATTAATTAAGTATTAAAATTATGATGTTACCAAAGGATGATTGAAGAATTAAATGTGATTATATACATTTTAAGTAGAATATATTGTGTGACTTCTGTACTTTTGGGCAGAAATAAATAATTCTGGATAACATATTTAAAGTTACAATAATTTCAATCTGAAAACTTTCAAGAATTTTGTGCATCAGCAGATAATTGATTATTTTTGTTATCACAAAAGTGAAATAGAAGTTAGAAGAGAAACATCATTTTATTTCAAAATCTTCCTCTACTTTGGCATGAGAGCATCTTGCTCATTGAGGAGGCAGTTTAACATGAAAGAATTCGATCCACCAATAAATCTATCAGGATTTTCCCTAATAACTACAAATGCAAAGCCAAAACCATTGTGCTTACTTTCTAACCATATAATATGTACCATACAATCAAAACCAAAACCAGCCTCATCAAAACCAACCTTGTCCAAAAACTATTTGCTCAATTAGTGTTGTACAAAAGTTGAGTAATCTTGGGGTTCCGGGTGGGCGATATGTTAGTTTTTCTGAGAGGGAGAAGTTGGGGATTAGGGGTTTGATGTACTTGTTGGTTTTTCTGTGAGGGTAATCTGCTACTTTTTGTGTATGAGAGAGTGGATTGGGGGTGTGATGCTATTGTTGCTGGTCTTTTCTGCAAGGAAAGAGTATAGGGGTTTGAAGTTATTGTTGCTTTTTTGCGAGGAAAGGGGGTGGGGGTTGAAGTTACTGTTGCTTTTATTTGCAAGAAGTGGGTGGGGGGTGTTTGGGGTTTGCAAGTTTTGTTTCTTTTTCCTTTTCATGCTGGGGGGGGGGAGGTTGATGTCTTTTCTTTCAACGACTCCCATGGTTTTTCCTGTATTTCACGGCTATCTGAAGAAGACAAATATCAGATTTACATTGTACAATGCATACTTTGACAATAAATTAAACACTTGAACCTTTGAAAATTGAAACACTGTGCTCTATTCAAAACCTGGACCATATAGTTCCACTTGTATATCTTCAGCCTGTGCTTCTCAGTGCCTCTGAGATCGATGCTTGCAGCTCAACAATAGTCTTACAGCTGTAATTTCAATAACCACATCAAAATCCTGATTACAAAAGCTCAGGTGACAGGTCATTTCAAAACTGGGGCAGTGCAGCACTGTCAGAGGTTCTATGTATTGGATGAAAAGTTAAGATGAGGGCCAGCTATTCTTTCCAGGTAAGCTTAAATGATCTCATGCTTCTATTATAAAATGAACTTATTGGTTGAAGAGCATGATGTCAAGTTGGAATTATAATAAGTTTTTATCACTGTGTTAAGCTCTGGTACCAACTAACATACAGAATGTAAGGGTACCAGTGAAAATAAAAGAGGGACTTTGAAGAATGTTGCTAAGAAACACAAGAGTACAGTTCTGTAAAGTACTGTGTGTAGAATTTGATTAGTAGATTTGCAGGAGAAAGAGGTGCAGTACTTGCATTTTTGATATAGAAGGAATTTCTCAACATCATTAGATCTAGTGACATATTTTAAGAGTATGGCAAACAATAATCAAGCTGACTTCACAGGAAAGCAAAAAGATAAACGTCTGATGAGTAACATACATCAAAGTTGCTGGTGAACGCAGCAGGCCAAGCAGCATCTATAGGAAGAGGCGCAGTCGACGTTTCAGGCCGAGACCCTTCGTCAGGACTAACTGAAGGAAGAGTGAGTAAGGGATTTGAAAGCTGGAGGGGGAGGGGGAGATGCAAAATGATAGGAGAAGACAGGAGGGGGAGGGATAGAGCCGAGAGCTGGACAGGTGATAGGCAAAAGGGGATACGAGAGGATCATGGGACAGGAGGTCCGGGAAGAAAGACGGGGGGGGGTGACCCAGAGGATGGGCAAGAGGTATATTCAGAGGGACAGAGGGAGAAAAAGGAGAGTGAGAGAAAGAATGTGTGCATAAAAATGAGTAACAGATGGGGTACGAGGGGGAGGTGGGGCCTTAGCGGAAGTTAGAGAAGTCGATGTTCATGCCATCAGGTTGGAGGCTACCCAGACGGAATATAAGGTGTTGTTCCTCCAACCTGAGTGTGGCTTCATCTTTACAGTAGAGGAGGCCGTGGATAGACATGTCAGAATGGGAATGGGATGTGGAATTAAAATGTGTGGCCACTGGGAGATCCTGCTTTCTCTGGCGGACAGAGCGTAGATGTTCAGCAAGGCGGTCTCCCAGTCTGCGTCGGGTCTCACCAATATATAAAAGGCCACATCGGGAGCACCGGACGCAGTATATCACCCCAGTCGAGTCACAGGTGAAGTGATGCCTCACCTGGAAGGACTGTTTGGGGCCCTGAATGGTGGTAAGGGAGGAAGTGTAAGGGCATGTGTAGCACTTGTTCCGCTTACACGGATAAGTGCCAGGAGGGAGATCAGTGGGGAGGGATGGGGGGGACGGATGGACAAGGGAGTTGTGTAGGGAGCGATCCCTGCGGAATGCAGAGAGAGGGGGGGAGGGAAAGATGTGCTTAGTGGTGGGATCAGCAGGATCTCCCAGTGGCCACACATTTTAATTCCACATCCCATTCCCATTCTGACATGTCTATCCACGGCCTCCTCTACTGTAAAGATGAAGCCACACTCAGGTTGGAGGAACAACACCTTATATTCCGTCTGGGTAGCCTCCAACCTGATGGCATGAACATCGACTTCTCCAACTTCCGCTAAGGCCCCACCTCCCCCTCGTACCCCATCTGTTACTCATTTTTATGCACACATTCTTTCTCTCACTCTCCTTTTTCTCCCTCTGTCCCTCTGAATATACCTCTTGCCCATCCTCTGGGTCACCCCCCCCCCCGTCTTTCTTCCCGGACCTCCTGTCCCATGATCCTCTCGTATCCCCTTTTGCCTATCACCTGTCCAGCTCTCGGCTCTATCCTTCCCCCTCCTGTCTTCTCCTATCATTTTGCATCTCCCCCTCCCCCTCCAGCTTTCAAATCCCTTACTCACTCTTCCTTCAGTTAGTCCTGACGAACGGTCTCGGCCTGAAACGTCGACTGCGCCTCTTCCTATAGATGCTGCTTGGCCTGCTGCGTTCACCAGCAACTTTGATGTATGTTGCTTGAAGTTCCAGCATCTGCAGAATTCCTGTTGTCTGATGAGTAATGTGATTTTATTTTTTCCCCCAATCTTAAAGGAATATTCTCCAAGTTAAAATTCTGTACAAAAATATAACTAAAGTTGATTTTTTAAAAACTAGGTTATTAACTATACTTGTGTTGGAGGCAGTTCAAGGAAGCTGGTTCCTTACACAATAGGAATGTTGTGTGAGGAAGGGTTGAACAAGGACATAATCATAGGAAATTAAGAGAATGAGAGGTAAACAATCAATGATCTAAGATTCTGTGATAGTTTGATGTGGTTGCTGTGACGTTTTGACATGGTGGCTGCTGAGAGCCTCAGCCCAGAACACCACAGACTTGCTCACCATGGCAACTGACTCGCAACTGAAATTTGATCTTGCAAACAACTAAAGTTCCCTGACTTCATCCCATCATCATCCCAAGACATGACATGGTCATTCGGTCAGAAACCTCGAAGCAGGTGGTTACAGTAGAACTGACAGTTCCTTGGGATGACAAGATAGAAGAGGAGTTTGAGCATAAGAAAGCCAAACATCAGGAGCTGGTAGAGTAGTGCCAGAAGGCACAATGTGAGCCTATAGAGGTGGGATGTAGGGTTTTTGCTGACTGTTCTCAGAACCTGCTCTATCCTTGACATCACAGAGGATGCAAAGAAAAGAGCCATCAGGAATGTAACAGAGACTGCTGAGCGAGCCTCAAGAGGGCTATGGGTCAAGAGGTGTGAGCCGTCAGCCAGTGCTGCTGGGTCACAAGGCAGGGCCTGAGAGTGTCTAATGTAGAAAGACCCAAAACACCCGAGCCCAGGTTTCATCGCATCCTCAGAAAGGAAATCTAGAACTAGGAATTCAGAACTTGTTGTTGTCCATTTAAGATGAGGAGGAATTACTTTGCTGATAAAGTCATGAAGCTTTACCATCCGCTACACCAGAGAGCTGTGGAGACTAAATCAGTGAGTTTTATCAAGACTGGGACAGATATATAGAAGTGGATATGTTAAACAGTCTTAAAGGGCCATGTGGGTTATGCAGATTCCTATTTTGTATATTTTTTCACCTGAACTGGAAAATGTTAGTTTTATTGAGGTTACTTTCTTCAGAATAAGGGAAGTGTAGGAGATATTTAATTCATATGGTTGCATAAAGTTGATTGGAGAGGTGTATTTCCTTTGGCTGGGCTATGAACTTGGTTGAATATGAAACTCAGTGACTGGCAGAGAGGATAAGTTTTTAATTCCCATTATATTTAAAAACCTAATGAGAACAAATAGCATAACCTACAAGAATAAGGATGAAGAAATGGAAAATGGAATCAGTTTGGAACTGTTTTGGTTAATATGAAGGGAGGATTGCTTTCAGTCTTCACTGTAAATTTTTATGGTTTATGAGAAATTGTCCTTAATAACCTCAATCATCAATATCAAAATGAATTATCTGATCAGCTGTCCACAAATTGGATATGTATTTACAAACTTACGCTAACTGTAATTTCAAGACTTGTAAAACATTTTGGGATGTCCAGAGATTATGAAGAAGAAAGAAAAAGAAAGCCCTTAAATCCGAGTGGAGTCATCAGGATGCTGTCATGACAGCGTTTTTTTAGCAGGCTTTCTTATTTTAACGAGGCTGAGTTGCTAGCTCGACGCTCAACCCAGCATGGATGGAAAGTGTGCAAGGGAGCCGGCTGGATTCAAACTCAGGAGCCTTCGCTCTGAAGTCCAGTGCTGTTGCCACAATGCTACCAAAATTATAAGTATACCAAAATAATTTTTCATCTTCCTTTGCTAAACTTTTACCGCTTAAAATCTTAATTCCATCTACACATTTCTCACCAATCTTTAAATTGAACAAAATATTGTAGTGGCCTGCCTCATAAATTCCAACATATGTTTCAAAGGTACATTTAAATGTCAGAGAAATGTACATCCTGAAATTCTTTTTCTTTGCAACCGTCCACAAAAACAGAGGAGTGCCCCAAAGATTGAATGACAGTTAAATATTAGAACACCAAAGTCCCCCCAGCTCCCCCCTCCCATGCATAAGCAATAGCAAAGCAACGATCCCCCCCCCCCGACCAGCAAGAAAGCATCGGCAGCCCCCCGCCGAACACTCCAGCATGTAGCAAAGCATCAAGTAAAGACACAGACTTGCAGTACCCTAAAGACTACTCGTTCACCCAGTAATTCGACATACCACAGGCTCTCTCTCTCTCTAATAATGGAGAAAGAAATGTCTCTGTTTCAGAGCGAGAGAGGAGACATACAACTTGCTGATTTATGATGTTGAAAGTCAGTTGTGTAACTTTTTCCAATCTCTTTGGCCAAAGAACTCGGGTCTCTGGGCACACAGCCAGCAGCCAGCTTGCTGCTTTCGATCTTCTGTTTCCCATGACACCCCGATTTCCTGCAGAGGCACCGACCTCGAGTCCGCCCACCTTCAGAGCCAGGAAATCCCGAAACTCTGAAGGTGCGCTAGTCTTCTAGGCTGCGTCCTTGTTATATCGAATAATGGCCAGTCCTGAGACCTCGAAAGCATTTCCCTTTTCTGCAAAGAACTGAAGTCAGCGTGTAACTCCAGGTCAGGGTCTTCAAAAGAACCCTGAAAGGGAAAAAAAGACATATAAAGATAGAAATAGAGCTGTTTCTGAGGGTGCAAGCAAAGGGGTCGCCGTTAGGCACCATTGTCTCCTGAGCATTGTCTCTATGTATGAGAAACACCATTGCATGTCCTGGGTCTGTGTATCAGGACCTGGCAATGTGTATGCATTAGAATGCTAATATAAAATCAGCGATTATGCACAAACAACAATTTCAAAACTATTTTACCCATTATATATCTTCAAGATCATTGATGTTTTGTAAAAACCAAATACTTACACATCCACCAGCAAGCATGTCTGATGTAATTGTGATGGAACCATTTTTCTGTGGAAACATGTCTCTCACAAAATCATTCATCTATAATAGATTCATATACTTTGAAATAAGTATAATGAAATGTGTCTTTAAGATTTATTTAAGTTAAATGTCAACAGCATCTTAAAATTTTATATGTTCTCAACTGTGATTACTTTACATAAGAAGCATACTGATATTAAAAATGCACAAAAAATCTTCCTTGGTTAAGAACTTAGAATATTAATTTTGAAGAAATTATACCCACAGTAAGTTGTCATTTATTTCTGAAAGTCACATTCAAAACTGCCTCATATGAGTTTGTGGGGTTTCCACAAAACTGTCCTAAAACCAACACAAATTGGGGATCTCATGCAGGGCATAGAACGACTGGTATGAAAGATTGGAAACAAAATCACTAAGTTGTGGATATTCTTTTGAAATTACAGGGCCTTTCTTCTATACAAATAATGCTGCTGCCCAGGTTGGGACCTGGCCGGATTCAAACACATGACCAACCATCTCAAAGTCCAGTGCTGATGCCACTGTGCCACCAGCCTGCCCAGTACGGAGGGAAAAATCCCTGTACTGACACTAACATCACTTGCTTAAAATAAGTCTTAAAATATGGCAAAAATTAGGAAAAGTAGTTGAAAATGTCAAACATTTTTTCTATAAACCTTAATCTTCTTTAGACATTATATGGTCACTAGGTATTGAATTTAATGAAATAAAGTTACAGCGTGCAGCAAGAACATTATGTAGTCATGCACACGTTGATTTAAAAAGTGTCTGATTGGATAGCCAAAGTAGTAAAAGGTAATAAAAGATTCTATTCTCTGGGAGGGAAAAAAAGAGTTATGTTTAATGATAATATAATGAGACTTGAAATCAACACTTTTGAGTTACTGGACTACAACCATTATGCAGATTTAGCTTGCCTTATCCAAATTGTTTGGGGCTGGAAGTGTTTCAGATTTTGGAATATTTGCTTCCATATAATGAGTTAGTTTGTGGATGGGACCCATGCCCAAACTCGAAATCCATATGCATTGCATATACAGATCATACATACACCCTGAAGGTAGTTTTATATAATATTTTTAATAACTTTGTGTACATTGAATGATCACAAAGGTAAGCTATCACTACCACGGCTGCCAGGTGGACAGTCAGTGGCTGTTTGGCACCACCATCATTCCCGACTCTGAATTTATGTGTTATCGGTAAGCAGTCATTCTCTTATTTTTGTTCATTGCACATGAGGAAGAAGGTACATCATCACTAACAACATTGTGAGGAGGAATATCAGGAGCAGTTGAGGGACCTGGAAGCAGATGCTCTCAGGATGAGGAGACACTGTGCTGGATGACATTTTAGATAATATTTCTTGCATTGCCACCTGTCTTATTAACAAGGGTTTTTGTCATAGCAATCTTCCTTTGATTTTATAAACTGACATGATTTCTAGTTCTGTTATAAATGCACACTGCTCCATTCCTTCAATTTCTCTGCTGCTCTGTGTTCAGCAGATGCTTGATCATCATAAATCTTTAAAAATGTAATGCCCTGACTTTTCTTAGATTTCTGCTGAATATTCAATTACCTTCAATTTTCCGTTCATCATGATAGATCGTTGCTTATATCATGATCAGAATACTGTTAAGTGGCGTACATTCACTCCAACACTGATGAATCCATTCTATCAATACAAGTTCGAGATCTTCAATTTTTGCTTCATGCAATGTTTTTCTATTTTTCATTAACTTCTGTTCATTACTTTTGCATAGAACTTTAACAGTTCATCCTCCTGATTCTTCAGGTCATAGATGGTCGTCATCCCAACACCATACTCCTGAGTTAGATGCTTCACAATTACACCACTGTCAAGTTTTTCCAACAATCACAGAATTACATTACTAAGCATATGAAATATGACCACAAGACATAGTGTTGAAGTTACAGCAAGGCAACATAACTTCCAGGCAAGAATGGATTGCAGACGGGAGTGTAGACGGCCTAGACAGTAAAGGTCTTTGAAGAGCATACATCGCTTCCCTTTGCATAGTGGGTTACTGGAGCAATTTTGCTTACTGGAGTCGAGATAAGAAATATAACAGAGATGAGATAAGGCTGCATTGGAAGGATGTGAAACAAACAAATTAAATACCGGACAAACACTTTACTAACTTTAAAATATCATTAGCTTGTCATTTCTATTGACTTATAACAATTGTATTGTGAATGGTGAATGATTTTGTCAGTAAGGAATTCAAACATACACAGTTTACTAAATGGTCAATATCCATAACTAGTTGATTTTGTATAAAAATGGCATTTCTGTTCAGATTTCTGAACAGTGGTGGTAACAAGGGCAATGCTGTTCTCTTTGTGTACAAGTAAAATGAAGTATGATTGACGAATGAGGGTGAGTTTTCAGAGTCCAGTCAACCAGTGACAACAATCATTTGCCTCTGTGTCTTTTCTATCAATGGGCCTGTCCAAACATTTTTAAATGCTGTAATTATATTTACCACTAGCACTTCTTCTAGCAGCTCATTTCAGACACCTAGCACCCTCAGATCACTTTTCAGTCTTTCCCCTCACCTTAAACCTGTGCTCTCTAGTTTTAGACTCACCTACCCTGGGAAAAAGTCTGTGACTACCCTAGTTGTCTACTTGTCTTATAAATTTATACACCCTTCAGGTTTCTCCTCACCCTCCTTCACTACAGGGAAAATAGTCCAAACCCATCCAATAACTCAAGCTCGCCAGTTCAAGTAAAATTCTTGTGTATCTTTTCTGTACCCTCTCTAGCTTAATTAAATCCTCCTTGTGGCAACCAAGATTGTACACAATCTTTCAGTGTGGTCTAACCAAATTTACAGGGATGCTGCTAGGGCTCGAGGACCTGAGTGACAATGAAAAACTGTGTTGGCAAGGACATTATTCCCTAGAGCGTAGGAGAATGAGGAGAGATTTGATGGAAGTATACAAAACTATGAGGGATATAGATAGAGTAAATGCAAGCAGACATTTCCCTCTGAGGTTGGGTGAGACTAGAACTAGAAGTCATGGGCTGAGGGTGCAAGGTGAAATGTTTAAGGGGAACATGAGGGAGAAACTCTTCACTCAGAGAATGTAAGAGTTTGGAACAAGATGCCAGTGGAAGAGGTGGATTGAGGTTCAACTTCAACAGTTATGAGAAATTTGGATAAATAATTGCATTGGAGGGCTATGGAGGACTATGGTCTGGTACAGGTCAATGGGACTAAGCAGAATTATAGCTTGACACTGACTAAATGAACTAAGGGGCCTGTTTCTGGGCTGTAGTGTTCTATGACTATATTGTGTACAACTGATTTCAGTTCCAACCTATTTCTGAAACAATTTGGAAACGTTTCTAAATTCTGAAGGCCAACTTGTATTTATACTGTGGAGACACAAGACACTGTAGTTACTGGAATCTGTAGCAAAAAAATGCTGGATGATCTCCGCAGTATCTTTGTTTGCAAAGGGATGGACATTGTTTTGGCTCAAGACCCTATATGAAGACCGCATGTGTAGATGGAAGATAGGTATTATACAGAAATGGGGGGGGGGGGGTTGGGGGCAGGATGAGACAGAAGCCGGTAGGTAATAGCTAGAACCAGATATGGTGTGTATACATTTGGGGGGGGGGGGTAGATAATGGGCAATGATGGGAAAATGGAGCCTGATAGAGGAAGTGTTGGGACAAAGCTGATGGGATAGGTGGAAACAGATGGGGGGGGGTGAAATTAGGCATAGGGAGCTGAGTGGGGGATGGTAGAGACACAGGCTGGTAGGCGATAGATGGAACCTGATAAAGAAGGGATGATGAGCAGATGGGATCAGGTAGGGGAAGATGAGCCAAGACTGAGGAAATCCAAGCCAATAGAATTGTAGGGCTTGAGCAGATGGAACCAGGTGGGGAAGAGTAGTCTTGGTAATGAGGAGGTAGGAATGGCAATGGTGAAGAAAGAGAGTCTTCTCCATAAAAGAATCTATTACAGAATGAATGTTACTCCCAATGCAGTACAGCTATCAGGTCTACAGTGAAAATTTAATAACACTGCAGATGAGACTGAAACTGAAACAGAAAATGCCAGATCAGGCAGAATCTGTGGAGAGAGAAGCAGAGTTAATAGTTCACACTGAAGACCCACTGTTTACATTTTAGGACAACGTTCCTTCATTAATTCCAGTGTTTGCAGCATTTTCTGTTTTGTTGTGACTAATCTATAGTTCCCAATTTTCTCCCTTTTTAAATAATTGAATGACATTTGCTGCCTTCCTATTTGTGTGAATTGTTCTAGGATCTTTGGAAACTTGGAAGTTGCTTACAACACCAATGTCAGATTAATTCTGACTTTTAGTGCTTTCAATGTGGAATCTGATCATGCTCCCTCTGGGTTTCCCAAATAGATGCCAGTTGATAGGTTAACTACACTTGTTGACAGGCCAATTACACCTGGCTGTATATTACACCTTGTGTAGGTGAATGGACAATCATGGTGAAATTGTCGGGCATGTGAGAGAAAATGGGTTACAGTGAAACAGGGCTGATGAGAATGCACTGAAAGTCAACATACATTCAAAAAGCCAAATGGTCTCCTCCTATTTTGGTATAAAATACAGAAACATATTGAATTTTTCCCCAGAATGTTCAATTAACATTCTCAGATCAAGGCATTTTTAAACAACTGTTACTTCCATGATACTAATAATCATCCCTTCAAACCACTTAGTCGAAATCCCAAAAATGTGGAAAGAATAATTTTCAAGTCAGGATATTGTAAGACTCGGAGAAGAACTGCAGTTACTGCTATTCCAATTTCCTAGCTGATCCTCTTGGTTCTAAAGGTCAGGAATTTGAGAGTTGTTGGAGAAGATTTGTTAAGTAACTACAATGCATTTCACATTCCAGGGTGGATGGGATGCCAGTGACATAGAATGTTTTGATCTGAATATTATCAATCTTTTCAAGTTCAAGTTTATTATCATTAAACTGTATACATGTATACCGCCAAATGAAACGATGTTTCTCCAGGCAAAGCTGCAGAACGTGGTAAATACTCGGTAACACACACACAACACTAAGTAATATTACCACAAATAAATTAACAAGTACTAACATATATTCCAGAAGGCCTACATGTCGCATAAGGTTCATTTATGACACAAGTTAAAAAGTAAGCAGTGTACCACTTCATAAGTGATGAGACCTGGGTGGCAGCAGGGACTTCAGTAGTTTCACGGTCTGGGGGAGGAAGCTGTTTCCCATCCTAACAGTCCTTGCCCTAATGCTATGGACTGATATTAGGGGTCAAAAAGATTTTGGATGGAAGGCAGGGATCATTGACAATACTAGGGATCCTATGTATGCAGCGCTCCTGATAGATTTCTAATGGGTGGAGGTGAGACCCCAGTGGCCCTCTCAGCTCACCTCACACTCCATTGTGGGGTCTTGTGGTCAGATACCTTGCAATTTCCATACCAGATGGTGATGCAGCTGGTCAGGACACTGCCAGTGGTGCTCCTGTAAAAGTTGGTTAGAATATGGTAGTGGGAGTGGGGGGGGGGGGCGGGGGGGGGCAGGGCAAAGCTGTGCTCACCTCAATCTCTTCAGGAAATAGAGACTACTGCTGTGCTTTCTTGACTAAAGAGGTGGTGTTGAGGGACCGCCTTTCAAACTTTATCAGTTGCCTTTTTCTTTACATGTACCTTGAAGAGGATGGAACGGCTTTGTCTGTCACATGTCCCTGTAACTGTAACATAAAGAGTTCCTGGCTCGAGGTTCATCGCCAAATGCACAAGTACATGTATGCGCAGGGGGAAAGAAAACTTAACTTGCGGCAGCATCACAGGTACATAGTCTCAGGTTAGCGCACTCACGAGAATTCAACATAAGTGGTACACATTCTTTACAAAAAGCAAAAAAAGAAGCAAAGACCATTGTAGTGCAAAGTGGTCATTGCGTTGCTATACTGAGGTAATGATTACAGTTGTGCGGGCTGATTCAAGAAATAAATAGCTGAAGGGAAGTAACTTTTCTTGAACCTAGAGATGTGGAACCTCAGGCGTTTGTACCTCCTATTCAATGGTAGCAGTGAGAAGATGGCATAGCCCAGATATTGGAGACCTTTGACAACAGAAGTTGCTTTCTTGGGGCAGCACCTCAAGTAGCTACACCGACTGTGAGGAAAGATTCAGCGGGCTGAGCTCACCACTCGCTGAAGTTTCCTACGTTTCTGCGCTCTTGAATTGCCTTAACCAGACCATGCTGCAACCAGTGAGATACTTTCCACTGTACATATGCAGAGGTTGGTTAGAGTGCTTGGTGACATGACAAACCCCCTTAAACCTCAAAGAAGGTAAAAAATACTGGTGCTCCTTCCTTGTCGTTACATTTCTGTGCTGGGCCCAGGACTGGCCACTGACTTTAGTGACAAAGCTGTTTGACATTCTGCAAATAATTCAATCACAGGGCATCAAAAAGTGCCTCAAAACTGAGTGTAAAATTGATCAAGAATCATAAATAGTCATGCTGCAGCTCTCCAAAGAGCATTGCATCTGCTGAGAATTTTGCAAAGGGTGGAAAGCAATCAAGCCACACCACGATGGGAGGACTGCTCTGCCAGTTGTAGTAAAGATCAACCTCATAAAGAGGGTTTTGGTGTTTGGATTATTCAAGGCAGTGCTGGTTGATAAAGTAACATCCTGGTTGGTCTGAGGCTGCCTTCATAGGACAGAGAGGGTTTGTGGAAGCAGCTCTGAACAAGACTCTATAGCATTATAAATGGGGATGCATTACTAACAGTGATTATTGTTGAGCTCAATACTATACAGAAATCTCCAGGCCGAAAGAAAACTGTGCACAGAAAGTGAGCTAGGTGGTGACAGCTGCTTCGATCGCATCCCAAGTAAGTGGTGAAGGAGACCAAAGGAGCCAGGCACTTGGTCAAAATGTGGAGCAGCCACACTCACTGTGCTGGCCAGGCACGGCCACAAGCCACACATCATTTCTCCCAGGGCTCATGGGCAGCCTCTGCAGCTGTTCACTCCACACTGAGCGGAGAGATTATGCTACCATTTTTTAAAACTGAAGGACTGGCAGTGGACGCAGTTTCCATCCCAGCAGCATGGCCCAAGTGAATGTCCCTTTTAAAATACTGGACAATGCTGAGGATGTTCTACGAGTCTGTGGTGGCCAGTGCTATCATGTTTGCTGTTGTGTGCTGGGGCAGCAGGCTGAGGGTAGCAGACACCAACAGAATCAACAAACTCATTCGTAAGGCCAATGATGTTGTGGGGATGGAAGTGGACTCTCTGACGGTGGTGTCTGAAAGGAGGATGCTGTCCAAGTTGCATGCCATCTTGGACAATGTCTCCCATCCACTACATAATGGACTGGTTGGGCACAGGAGTACATTCAGCCAGAGACTCATTCCACCGAGATGCGACACTGAGCATCATAGGAAGTCATTCCTGCCTGTGGCCATTAAACTTTACAACTCCTCCCTTGGAAGGTCAGACACCCTGAGCCAATAGGCTGGTCCTGGCTTATTTCCTGGCATAATTTACAAATTACTATTTAATTATTTATGGTTTTATTACTATTTAATTATTTATGGTGCAACTGTAACGAAAACCAATTTCTCCCGGGATCAATAAAGTATGACTATGACTATGACTATGTATTGACTGCATTTATCTCTAGGATCAAGAGTGCTGTAATGAATTGGTGCTCTGTGAGTTTACACCAAATGGGGTACTAGACCACAACTTCCAGTTTGCAATTAATGTTGTGTATGGAGTGCTCTCCACTTGGGATGGGTGGGGGGGGGGTGCCAAATTGATCTCTTTTGTTCCTGAGCACATTGATTTATTGATTTGCCTAGATTCTAAACTTTCAGTGAGTCACAATTGCGCATTCTGCTCTGAGGTCTATGTATGAATATATACAGTAGCTCTCGAAAAAAACAGCAAAGGCTACTACTCCTTCAATATTCAGCCCCTTTCTCTTAAAGGTCACATTGCTGGGAAATGCACCTGACTCTCTCAATCTCAGATGACCCAGTGTGCCTGACATATGTCAGCCACTACACAATGCCTCCTTCCTTCATTCTCCACCTTTTACACACTCCAAGAGGCAACCAGTATCACCCAAAGTCTAACAGAATTGCTTTGGGATACATAATATATTCCAAAGCTTCGACCAATTTGCAAGTTGGCATGCAGTATTCACATGCTACCTCGCCACTTACTGCAAGATAAACAGTCCTGACACAGTGTACAAAAGCAGGAACTGGTAAAAATGATACAGGAAGATGGCAATGGCACCCTTCATGAAACTTTCTGTGCATTTTCTGCTAGGAACACTCCTCTAGCAGATCTGCCTACGAGCAGTGAAGCAGTCCATATCTCATTCCCACCTTTGACATCGTTAACATCTCTCCGAAACAGCCTTCAAGAATGCATCATCATCCCAGTGCCCAAGGGGTCGAAGTTCAAGGCAAAATTTATTATCAGATTACATACATGTCACCATATACAACCCTGAGGTTCTATTTTCTGTGGGCATGCTTAGCAAAACTATTGAACAGAAACTGTAAACATTAGGAGCTGTAATCTGTAAACAAACTGTACAAACGCAGATATAGATAAATAGCAATAAATAACAAGATAACGGAGTCCTTAAGTGAGTGCAGTTATCGCCTTTTGTTCAAGAGCCTGATGGTTGAGGGGTAGCAACTGATCTTGAACATGGCAGTGGGTTTCCTGAACCACCTGTACCTTCTACCTGATGGCAGCAGTGAGAAAAGAGCAGGGCCTGGGTCTTTGATGATGGATCCTGCTTTTCTATAGCAATGTTTCATGTAGATGTGCTCAATGGTTGGGAGGGTTTTACCCATGATTTACTGGGCCGAATTCACTACCTACATAGGATTTTCTGCTCAAAGGCATTGGTGTTCCCATACCAGGCCATAATGCAGCCAGTCAGCAGAGTTTCCACTGCACACCTATAGAAGTTAGCCAAGGTTTTTCGATGATATGCTGAACCTCCACAAACTCCTGAGGAAGTAGAGGCGCTGTTGTGCTTTCTTTGCAGCTATATTTATATGGGTCCAGAGCAGCTCCTCTGAGATAGTGACACCAAGGAAATTAAAGTTACTGACCCTCTCCACCTCTGATCCCCTGACGAGTACTGGCTCATGGACCTCTGGTTTCCCTCTCCTGAAGTCCACAATCGGTTCCTTGGTCTTATTGACATTGAGTGAAAGGTTGTTGTTATTGCACCACTCAGCCAAGGTTTCAAGCACCCTCCAGTATGCTGATTCATCACGTCTTTGATACAGCCCACAACAGTGTGTCATCAGCAAACTTATATATGGTGTTGGAGCTGTGCTTAGCCACACAGTCATAGGTGTAAAGCAAGGAAAACAACATGTTAAGTACACCTCTCTGTGGTGCTCCTGTACTGATGCAGATTGTGGAGAAGATGATTTTGCTAATCTAAACCGACTGGGGTCTACAAGAGAGTAAATCTAGGATCCAATTGCACAAGAGGGTATTGAGGCCCAGGTCTTGGAGTTTACTGATTCATTTTGGGGGGATGATGGTGTTAAGTGGTGAGCTGTAATTGATAAAGAGCATCTGATGTATGTATCTTTGCTGTCCTGTCAACGATAATCTGCCTTAACAACTACCATCCATCTCAATAATAATGAAGTGCTTTGAGCAGCTGGTCATTAACTGCATTAAATCCGGCCTTCCCATTACATTGGACCCCTACCAATTTGCATATCACCCAAATTGGTTTAGTGATGATGCAACAGCCTCTGCCCTGTCCTGTCCCACCTGGAGAATGGTCTCTCCTATGTCAGAATGCTATTTATTGACTTCAGTTCAGTGTTCAATATAATTATTCCTCAGAAGCTGGTGGGTGAACTGTCTGTATTGATTTTCAACACCTCCCTCTGTAACTGGATCTTGAACTTCTTAACACAGAGACCTCAGACTGTTGGTGTTGGCAACAACATCTCTAGTTCCATCATGCTGAGCACTGGCACCTCCAACCCCCAGGGCTGCATGTTCAGCCCTCTGCTATTCACAATGTTGACGCATGACCGTGTTGCAAGGTCCAGCTCTAACCACATCATTAAGTTTGCTGATGACACAACACTGGTCGGCCTCATCAGCAACAATGATGAGTCAGCATACAGAGAGGACGTAGAGTGGCCTGTGGACTGGTGCAAATACAACAACCTGAATCTCAACATGGACAAGAGATGATTGTAGATTTCAGGGAGGTGCAGTCTGACCGCTCCCACAATGGCTCCTCGGTGGAGTGTCAGGGGCACCAAGTTTCTTGGAGTGCACATCACAGTTGATCTCACCTGGTCCCTCAACACTGCTTCTTTAGTCAAGAAAGCACAGCAGCACCACCACCACTTCCTGAGGAGATTGAGGTGAGTGAGGCTCCCCACCCCCATTTTAACCATATTCTATCGGAGCACCATTGACAGCTGTATCACCGTCTGTGTCCTGACCAGCTGTATCACTGTTTGCTATGGGAATTGCAAGGCATCTGAACACAAGAGCCTGCCACAGATTGTGAGGACTGCTGAGTGAATCATTGGGGTCTCCCTCACCCCATCTAGGGCATATACCAGAGGCACAGAGTTCACAAAACCCTCAACATTGATAAGGACCCCTCCATCCATCCCACAATCTCTTTAACCTCCTACCATCAGGCAGAAGGTACCACAGTATAAGACCAAGGACCGTAGGCTGGGTTACGGGCTATGTGACTTCTGAGTACCCTGCTACCACCTGGTACTCATGATTTATGACAGCATTAGAACGGTTGTATATTTAACTATGTGTCATATATGCACTTTATGTCAACTTGTACATTAACTTAATATTTTTATTAACTGTTAATATTATGTTATGAGCTGTATGTGATATATGTATTGCGTTTTGTACGTTGGTCCGGAGGAATGTTGTTTCATTTAGCTGTATACATGTGAATGGTTGAACGACAACAAACTTGAATTTGAAGAAATTACTAGGCAGACGGGATCCATGGATGTACAACTCCAGCCCTTCTGAACCTTGCTTTTTCTATCTCAGTCAATTCTTGTTCCAAGTCTGTGATTGGGCTCAATTTCTCTCTCTCTCTATTAGCACAGGCTTAGCACTGGGCATGCCCCTCAGTCCTTCATCACACGACATATGTCACTTCTTTGTATTAGCACCTTCTAAATGCACTAATTAGCACACTGATTGGAAAACTTCTCCACAACATTCTAACCTCACCCTATCTTAGATATTCCTTTTGTCCGATCTATTCCTCCCCCTCTTCTCTACAATTTAAAGCCAACTTGCTTTTCTTTTTACCTAGTTTTAACAAAGGGTCATCGACTGAAATGTGAACCCTCTTCCCCAAGTCATAGTGAAACAAGCCCTTCACCTCACTGAGTTCGAGCCACTCAAATAACGTATACTGGACCTACACAAACCCTGTAGATGCTGCCAGGCCTGCTGAATGTTTCCAACACTTTTGTTATTAACTCAGATTCCCAGCATCCGCATTTATTTCTCTTCCATCTTCAACCTTCCATCTTCTTAGCTGTTAGAGAGAAGAAAAACTGCAGATTTCTGCTTAGCAGAACATCTCCTTTTTTCCACATCATTATCCTGAGGTTCCAGATGTCTGTCAGTTTAATTTTCCATCCCTCTTGGATTCTGACCTTTGTCTTCAATCTCCCACATTGCTCCAATTATTTGAACATCAGCTCAAGGACCAGATCTCATCTTCTGTCTGGGAATGCTGAGTCCTGGGAACTTAATACTGAATTCTTAAAAAAAAACCTTTCGATGACACCTACTTTCCTCTCTTCAGATGTAGCAAGGTACTTAATACTTAATATTGTTTCAATTTATTTTTCTGCTAATAATAAATTTTTAAAGCAAGTGTTAACTTGACAATTTTGGTTGGTAGCCCATCCCAGATACTTCTCTGTTCTGTTCACCATTCCTTCTCCCTGAAACTTGTTTTTTCACTTCTGAAGTTTCTATGAAGAGATGTGATCTGAATCGTTGACCCTGCTACTCCTGCTGAAGATGCTATTTGAGCTGCTGACTGCTTCAACCATTATTTTGTTTTCATGCCACTGTGTTGGGTGAATACATGAAGACACCCAAGTTTATCTCTATTTTCACTCCTTTCCTTTGCTACTGTTATTCCCATGAAAGCAATTCTCTGAATTCCTTCAGCACAAATATAGGAACAGATCTGGAGAGCAACCCCTCAGCAATGTGAGACAAAAATAGCAATATTCGCCAAATGTGACCTTACAATGACCAACAACCATTCTGTTGATGAATAAAGAGACAAAAAATGATACCCCTACACAGTTGGGAATTGGAATCAGGTTTATGATCACTGATGGGCCAGGAAGTGTATGGTCATGCACCTTCCTAGAAGAAATGAAAGGGTTGACTATTGTCTGACTGGAGAGAAAATACAAAAATCTGAGGTACAAAGGGACTTAAGAGTCCTAGTGCAGGATTCCCTAAAGGTTAATTTGCAGGTTGAGGAAGGCAAATGTGATGTTAGCATTCATTTCAAGAGGACGAGAATATAAAAGCAAGGATGCAAAGTTGAGACTTTATAACAAACTGCTGGAGCCTCGATTGGAGTATCGTGACCAGTTTTGGGCCCCTTATCTTATAAGGATATACTGAAACTGGAGAGGGTTCAAAGGAGGTTCACGAAAATGATTCCATTTTGGCTTGACATATGAAGAGTATCTGATGGTTCTAAGTCTGTATTCACTAGCATCCAGAAGAATGAGGGGTGACCCAATTGAAACCTTTCAAATGGGGAAAGGCCTTGACAGAGTGGAGAGAATGTTTCCTATGGTAGGAGAGTCCAAGACCAGAGGACACAGCCTCAGAATAGAGAGGCATCCTTTTAGAACGGAGATGAGGAGGAATTTCTTTAGCCAGTGAATGGCGAATCTGTAGAATTCTTTCCCACAGGCCAAGTCCTTATGAATGTTTACTATAAGGCAGAGGCTGATAGACTTTTGATTGGTCAGGCATGAAGGGATATGGGGAGAATGTGGAGATTGGGGCTGAGAGGAAAATTGGATCAGCATTGAGGAAATGGCTGAGTAGCCTTAATGGGCCAAATGGCCTAATTCTATTCCTGTATATTATGGTCTTGTGGTCTCATGGGTGCATCATGAAATTAGTTTCACAGCAGCAGTCCAGTGCAAGGCATAAAAATGAATGTAAGTCACAAAATAAATAAATAAATAAATAAACAGTGCAAAAGGTTGAAGATATCTTTGCACCCTGCACCTAGCTGGGCGGCACGGATTTTCCATATCCTGTCAGTTACATCATCAGGACTTGGCACCTTGTGAGGGTTTATCCTCTTGACGGATGTTCTGTGATTGCAGGGTTGCCAGCTGCTGTGGGGATTCGCACGGTTGTAATGCTTTTCCCTTTGCAAAGCATGCAGAAAAGGTGTTGAGCTCATTATCTGGGCTTCATATTATAGGAAGTAATGGCACGCAAACCCTGCCACAGCTGTTATGCATCTGATTGTGTCTTTAACTTCACATGAAGTTGCCTTTTTGTTCTCACAATGACCTTCACTACATTGTACCTGGCCTCCTTGTAGGTTTCTAGAACACCAATCTTCAACACCACTGACCTTGCTCTCCGGAGACTGCAAATCTGCTAACTCATCAAGGGCTTCTGGTATCGGAAGACTCACTGCGCTCTCAAACGCACACACTCATCCACGCAAGTCTTGATGAGGTCTGTGACAGCTGTGGCATATTCATTCAGATCTGAAGAAGAATCCCCAAATATGTTCCAGTGCAGGTTCAGAGTGGTTCTGTAAATGGTCCTCTGCCTTCCTTGCTGTGCTCTCTGCTGGCACTGCAGACCTGCTGGGAGTAGAAATCCAGCCAGGTAATCAGATTTGCCAAAGTATGGGTGCGGGATGACACGGTAAGTATTATAAATCCTCTGGTTAGTGACTACGGTATTATTCTTTCCAGCAGATTCAAGAGAGAGAGAGAGAGCTCAGCTTTGGATTGCGCTGTAGTAGTGAGAGACAGCCCGTTGCATTATATTGTGACGGCAACTGCAAGTACAGTGGCAGAGCTGGAGTAGGAATTCAAGCTGATTGTTGATCCTTGATCCACAGTTTACAATACATTAAAATCATAAAATACAGTGGTCATATTCTAAAGGAACATGGCATTTTCTTTATCCACTTTAGCTACAGTTTTCCTAAATTAGAGCAAATTTAGAACAATGAGGGTTGGAAGGACTGAAGTCAAGGCAGAACATCAGGGTAATGGGTCTAACTTCAAAATGCTGCTGTAATAACATCTCCTATTAGATTTACACAATCATTATAATATATAAATATTTAGAGTATTTTTATCCATAAATATTGCACATCTGATAGTGGCAGATTCAGCTAATAAACTGTAAAAGAATACCAAAGGAACCAAATTCCCAAAGCATAATGAATAAACATTTGCTGTATCACATTTTCCACGGCAGCCATGATTAAATTTACATATAGCTTTCAAACTTACACTTTCTTTCATTGAAATCTGATAGTTTAGGGGATTTCCTCAGCAACTTACCAACCCAGCATTAAGGAAAACCAGAATGATGTCAAGTGAAAAATATGATGGAAAGTGAAATGGAAAGAGTAATGGTTCGTAAGTTAAAGTGACAGCTCCAGAAAGTATTCCAAAGAATGCTAACACCATCACCTACAGAATAGTATTAAGACTCGGTATACCTGTATATCCAGTATCTGCTGCCTCCTTATATAACTAGAAGAGGATCACGTTTCCATTGAGCACATCCCCCCTCCCCCCAGCAAAAAAAAATGCACCCGCTACCGAGCACAAGCATATGCTAGGCGATAGCAAAGACACAGACCTTGCAGCTACCCCAAAGACTATCGCATTTCATCTGGCATTCGACAAACCACAGGTTCTCTCTCTCCCTAACAAGGGAGAGGGAGGTGAGTCCCATTTTCACAGCGAGCAGGAGACATAACAATAACCCGCTGGTTTACGAGAGAGTTTTGTTGCTTTTTACATACTCTATGCCTGAAGATTGCAAAGATCTTGGGTCTTCGGGCCCACAGCGAAAGATTTTCCGGCCTCTCCAGCAACACACGAGTCTCCTGCTTTGACACCCACCCTTGATCCACTCGCCTCCAGAGCCTCAAGATCTCAGACTTTCAAATTCGAGCTGGACTCTCAGGCTGAACCCTTGGCGTGCTGAACAACAATGGCCAGTCCTGAAAACCCAAGAACGAGTCCCACTCCCGCAAAAAATTGAAGTCTGCATGTAACTCCAGGTCAGGGTCTTCAAAAGAACCCTGAAAGGGAAAAAATAAAGATATTAAAGATGGAAATAGAGCTGATTCTGAAGATGTAAGCAAAGGAGTCACCGTTTAGTGCCATCTTAACTCCGCCTCAGGAGTTTGATTATCCTGTACAAGATCAACAAAGGACATCATTTTTCCCTTAAGATTTCCCAAACTAGACATCTGAACTTGATGATCAGGGAGGAATCAAAGCCAATGATTTTGTAGTTAGTAGTAAACACTACCATAGAAACATAGAAATCTACAGCATATTACAGGCCCTTTGGCCCACAATGTTTTGTGGAAAATGTAACCTACTCTAGAAACTGCCTAGAATTTCCCTACTGCATAGCCCTCTATTTTTCTAAGCTCCATGTGCCTATCTAAGAGTCTCTTTAAAGACCCTATTGTATCCACCTCTACCACCCTTGCTGGCAGTGCATTCCATGCACCTCTGTGTGAAAAACTTACCTTTGACATCCCCCCTTGTACCTACTTCCAAGTACCTTAAAACTATGCCCCCTCATGTTAGCCATTTCAGCCCTAGGAAAAAGCCTCTGGCTATCCACACGATCAATGCCCCTCATCATCTTACACACCTCTATCAGGTCACCTCTCATTCTCCATCGCTCCAAGGAGAAAAGGTCAAGTTCACTCAACCTGTTCTCATAGGGCACACTCTCCAATCTGGGCAACATTCCTATAAATCTCCAAATAAACCTGCCTATATTGACTGAAAGTTGAATTAAAATTTTTACTGCAACACCTTGCAGTAAATAAATTGGGTTAAGGCATTGATGGTTAACCAATGCAATTGATACATTGGTTATAATTTCTTAACACAGAGGATTGCTTGATGGTTGCTATCATCTTACTTTGGATGGTTATGAATGATGGAGAAATACAGGTTCATCTGACCCACCAAGGTAGTGTAACTAGATGTTCAAGTCTTTCAAACCAGAAGGAAGAGTATGGGTGTGTTTCTCAATGTTGCTACAGATACCATTACTTGCATTATTATATATTGATGACTGAGATGACAAGAACATTATTAACAAATATGCAAATACTACAAATCCAGAAAGCCTTGTCAACAGTGAAGAGGGTAATAATAGACTTTGAGAGGATGTAAAGACACAAATGGGATGGTCCAACATACAGCACATGAAATTTAAAATAGACAAAATAACAAAATGAGCTAGGAGACACAATTCAAACAGGAATGTAGGAGATTTGTAGATATTGTCCCTCAAATACTGAAAAATACAGGACAAACTGAGAAGACAGGACAAACTGAGAAGATGACTAAACAAATTTGGCATCATGGTAGCAGAGTGGTTAGTCTAACGCTACTACAGGTCGGATTGTTAGAGTTCGGAGTTCAATAGCAATGTCACCTGCAAGTAGCTTGTATATTCTCCCTGTGACTGTGTAGGCTTCCTCTGGATGCTCCCATTTCCTCCCACTGTCCCTAGATGCTTCGGAGAGTAGGTTAATTGGTCATTGTAGATTGTCCTGTGAATAGGCTGAGGTCAAATAGGGTGGGTTGCTGGGTGGTGTGGCTCGTTGGGCCATAAGCGTCTGTTACATGCTGCATCTCTAAATAAAAAATAATATAATTAAAAGCGCAGAAGATTCTGGGTTTTATCAACAAGCAGTGTACAAGAGCAAGGAAGTTGCTGGCTCTTTATAAAACCAGCGTATTGTATCCAGTTCTGGTTATCACTCTTCAGGATCTACTGTATGTAATGACCCTGTGCACAGAACAGTGGAAATTTATTGGATAATTCCAGGAATGAGGATCTACAGTTACTGTATATAGAAAGGATGATAAAGCAGGGGTGGCTCCACACGGAACAGAAGAGATTCTAAGGGGATCTGATAAAGGTGAAGTACATAACGTCATGAAATGTCCATCCAGAGTAGATAGAAATAACTGTTCCAATTGGTAGAAGAATCAAAATCTCCTGACGGAGGCATTTTGGATCATGCTATTTAAAAAGAAGCTAGCTAAGAATTTGCATGGAAGATGTTGCAGGACTTTGGGAAGGGTGTCAGCGCAGAAACACTGGGCCTGCTTTTGCATAGAGCTGGCACAACTTGACTTTCTTCCACACTATAATCTCTTGTGATTTCAACTGTGAGGTAGGTTGGGCTGGGGCGGGGTGGGGGGGAATGTGGTAAAGATAAACAGGGAGGGAAGGTGATGTGGGGAAGTGGATAACTGGAGCAGAGCAAAGTGCAAGGCAGGGAAGGGAAGGGTGTGGACAAAGGGATAGAAGAGAGAGGCAGAAATGGAAGAAAAAGTAGAAGGATGTGCTGGAATGGTTTAGATAAGGAAGGGAAGGTTGAGGTGGGATGGAGCGGTGTGGGGAGTTAAGGAAAATCAGGGCAGGATAGGAGGGAGAGGAATGGCTGGGAGGAAGGGTGGCAAAGAGATGGGAGAACAGCAGAATAGATCTAGATGAGCCAGGAAGAGTGATGGGATGGATGGTTTAAGGGGTGTAGAAGGGAGAAGAAAGGTATGGAGTACAGGAGATGAGGAAGAATAGGGAAGGAGGGACGGATGTATGGAGTAGAACAAAGAAAATGGAGGGTGAGAAGTGGTTTGGGATGGGGGGGAGGCCTTGAAATGTCAGCTAGATAGCTTGTTGCATTATACCCAGCCTCTGATCTACTTTTGCGGTCACAGTATATACGTGAGTAGCCAAATGAGTTTCTGGTTAATGGTGAATCCACCTTCCACTCCCAGAATATTTGCACTAAGGAACTCAGCCATAACAATACCATTGGATATTAGTGATAGGAGGTTAGACGAGCTGGTCACTGTTTGGCACTTCTATGCGATAAATGTCGCTTTCCATTTATTCATCTGTGTCTAAGTATTACCTAGGTCTTCCTGCAGGCACTTGTGGAATGCTCCATTTGCTGAGGAAATAAGAATGGAATCAAATATAGTGTGATGAGGAGCAAACATCTCTGTTTTTGGCTCCCTAATGGAGGGTTGGTCTTTAATGAAACTGCTAAAGTTCATTGGGCCAACACCATGAACTTTGGCAGTGATATCCAGGATAATGAACTTGCAGGATATGACTCCAGTTGCTGCAGTTTTTTCATGATCCACAGTGGCCTCAGTTTTACCAAGGATCCATAACGCCAATGATGTCACTCATACCTCACTTTTAGAATTCAGCAGTTTGGTCCATGTTTGGACTAAGGTTATGATGACATTTGAGCAGTGTGATCCTAACAGTGCACAATTTAGGCATCAATAATCAGGTTACTAATGGTTAAGATTTTTTTGATAACACCTTCTAGCACTTTGCTGTTGATTAAGAGAGCAGAGTAACACAATTTACAATAGTCAGTTAGATTGGATTTGTCCTACACTTTGCACACTTTGAAAACAGGACATACTTAGGCAACTTTCTTCATTATCAGTGTTGTATCTGTTCTCCAACAGCTTAGCTGGAAAAATGACCAATTCTGGAGCACAGGTTTCCAGTACTAAGGCCAAGATTCTGTCTTATACAAAAATATTTACTTTTTCCAGAATTTCTTTATATTACATAAAATGAATGTAGCTGAAAATCAACTTTCATGGCAGAGATCTCATGAAGAAGAGAAGAGCATTTAGCTAAATATCCTTGTAAATGCTTTCACTTTCTCTCAAATGTTGGGCCCTGCTATTGCTGAGGATGATTAGCCATTTAACTATTCATCACCATTCACAACATGAAGGGGCAGTAATTGCAGATATTTCATCTGATCTGTCTCTGGTAAGACCTTTTCGTCTGTCCTAGTCTACTCCGCTCAGGTCTGTTCCAAGCCTATTTCACTCAGCTCAGCAGTCATGCCACATACATTAAGGCAGATGCTTTTATGCTTAAAGTGGGACTTTATCTCCCTGAGGACTCTGCAATGGTCACTTTGAATGCATAGACAGGTTCATATGCTAAAGGCAGAGTAATGAAGTATGGATGTCAAACAATAAATTATGACTGGCTTGAGGCTCACTGTTGGTTGGGGTCGACCACGGATGTTTCCTTCCAGCCATCTACGTGATACGCAAACCAGGACAGTATGAAATGGAGAGCAAGCTGTTGCCCATGTAGCAGGCTTTCCCTCTCCACACAGCTGATGAATCCAAAGGAATGGCAGAGATCGATACACTTTGGTGCCAGTGGCATTGCAGGAGTTGCCAGTCAGTGCTGAACTAAACATGGGACTGATTTAGGGACTCCAGCTCCACATTTTCTCTTGGGGTTTACTCCTGAAGGCTTCCCCATGAGAGGATATAGCTGCAAGGCATAGCAGGTTTTAGATCAGTGCTTTCCTTCTCCTGGATGAACTACCAACCACGGCTGAGAAGTCCCATCTGCTCGAGGCAGCTGGTTTTAAGGCCCCAGTAAACCACATTTGTCCCTTCTCCTGTCAGGAGAAATGTTTCCACCAGGCTTAGTAGCTTAGCCACACATGAATGCCAGGAGCTGGAGCTGGTCGTCAGAGGCTACTTGTGATGCACACCATTTATGTCGAATTCAGAAACATATTGCTGTAGAAAATTATCCTGGACACATTTTCGTAACTCTTCACCTCTCTGTCCTTTACACTTTGGCTATCAAGTTTATTTTACAGTAACAACAATTTTCTATACTTTTCTCCATCAACCCTGCATATTTGGCCCATCAAATCTCTTCCACTCATTGTTGACATGGAATAATCTGACATTTCCTTCACTATTTCTTAGCTGTAATTAAACAGATTTGCTTTTGGCTCCTCGGAGGGATTGCCTTTCTCCTGCATGATAGTATTCATTTTAATCGCAATTCCCTTTCTTACCTTCCCTTGCCTGACAAATCTGTTGGGATTTTTTCTGGGGAAACAACAGGCGGGATAGACAAAGGAGATTCAAGTGGATGTCGTTACTTGGATTTTCAGAAGGTCTAGGACAAAGTGCTGCACATGAGACTGCAAAACGAGATTAGAGCTCATGGTATGACAGGAAAGATACCAGCGTAGACAGAAGATTGGCTGGCTGGCAGGAGACAAATGGAGAGAACGGAGGATGCCTTTCCTGGTTGGCTGCCAGTGACTAGTGGTGATTTGCAAGGGTTGGTGTTGAGTGCACAGCTTTTCATATTATATATTGATGATCTGGATGACGGAATGGATGTCTTTGTGGTTAAATGTGTGGATGATACAAAGAAAGGTGGAAGGGCAGTTTACAAGAGGACGTGGACAGATTCGAACTCTGGGCAAAGAATTGACAGATGGAATAGTGTGTAGGGAAGTGCATGGTAATGCACTTTGGTAGAAGCAATAAACAGAAATGTAGAAAACCTACAGCACAATACAGGCCCTTCGGCCCACAAAGTTGTGCCGAACATTTCCCTACCTTAGAAATTACTAGGGTTACCCAAAGCCCTCTATTTTTCTAAGCTCCATGTACCTATCCAAAAGTCTCTTAAAAGATCCCATCGTATCTGCCTCCACCACCATTGCCGGCAGCCCATTCCACGCACTCACCACTCTCTGGGTAAAAAACTTACCCCTGACATCTCCTCTGTACCTACTCCCAAGCACCTTAAATCTGTGTCCTCTTGTGGCAGCCATTTCAGCCCTGGGAAAAAGCATCTGACTATCCACATGATCAATGCCTCTCATCATCTTGTACACCTCTGTCAGGTCACCTCTCATCCTCCGTCGCTCCAAGGAGAAAAGGCCGAGTTCACTCAACCTGTTTTAATAAGGCATGCTCCCCAGTCCAGGAAACATCCTTGCAAATCTCCTCTGCCCCCTTTCTATAGTTTTATATAATATTTTCATATAATAAAGGCATAAAATATTTTCCAAATGGAGAGCAAATTCAGAAACTAGAGATGGAATCATAGAATACTCCAGCACAGAAACAGGTGATTTGGCACCTGCAGTCCATGCCAAAATACTATTACATAGAAACATAGAAAATAGGTGCAGGAGTAGGCCATTCGGCCCTTCGAGCCTGCACCGCCATTCAGTATGATCATGGCTGATCATCCTGCTCAGAACCCTGTACCAGCCTTCCCTCCATCCCCCCGATCCCTTTAGCCACAAGGGCCATATCTAACTCCCTCTTAAATAAAGCCAATGAACTGGCCTCAACTGTTTCCTGTGGCAGAGAATTCCACAGATTCACCACTCTCTGTGTGAAGAAGTTTTTCCTAATCTCGGTCCTAAAAGGCATCCCCTTTATCCTCAAACTGTGACCCTTCGTTCTGGACTTTCCCAACATCGGGAACAATCTTCCTGCATCTAGCCTGTCCAATCGCTTTAGGATTTTATACGTTTCAATCAGATCCCCCCTCAATCTTCTAAATTCCAACGAATATAAGCCTAGTTCATCCAGTCTTTCATCATTTCGGTAGGAAAAGGGTTGAGGTCCTGAAAGGAGAATATAGGGAGCTAGGAAGGGAGTTGAGAAAAAGTACCGCAAAGGTAGTAATCTCGGGATTACTGCCTGTGCCACGCGACAGTGAGAGTAGGAATGCGATGAGGTGGAGGATAAATGCGTGGCTGAGGGATTGGAGCAGGGGGCAGGGATTCAAGTTTTTGGATCATTGGGACCTCTTTTGGTGCAGGCGTGACCTGTACAAAAAGGACGGGTTACACTTGAATCCTAGGGGGACCAATATCCTCGCAGGGAGATTAGCGGGGGCTACTGAGGTGACTTTAAACTAGAATGGTTAGGGGGTGGGAATCAAATTAAAGAGGCTAGGCGTGAGGAGGTTAGTTCACAACAGGGGGATGGGAACCAGTGCAGAGAGACAGAGGGGTGTAAAGTGAGGGTAGAAGCAAAAAGTACTAAAGAGAAAAGTAAAAGTGGCAGGCCGACAAATCCAGGGCAAGCATTAAAAAGGGCCACTTTTCAGCATAATTGTATAAGGGCTAAGAGAGTTGTAAAAGAGCGCCTGAAGGCTTTATGTGTCAATGCAAGGAGCATTCGTAATAAGGTGGATGAATTGAAAGTGCAGATTGTTATTAATGATTATGATATAGTTGGGATCACAGATACGTGGCTCCAGGGTGACCAGGGATGGGAGCTCAACGTTCAGGGATATTCAATATTCAGGAGGGATAGACATGAAGGAAGGGGAGGTGGAGTGGCGTTGCTGGTTAAAGGAGAGATTAACGCAATAGAAAGGAAGGACATAAGCCGGGAAGATGTGGAATCGATATGGGTAGAGCTGCGTAACACTAAGGGGCAGAAGACGCTGGTGGGAGTTGTGTACAGGCCACCTAACAGTAGTAGTGAGGTCGGAGATGGTATTAAACAGGAAATTAGAAATGTGTGCAATAAAGGAACAGCAGTTATAATGGGTGACTTCAATCTACATGTAGATTGGGTGGACCAAATTGGTAAAGGTGCTGAGGAAGAGGATTTCTTGGAATGTATGCGGGATGGTTTTGTGAACCAACATGTCGAGGAACCAACTAGAGAGCAGGCTATTCTGGACTGGGTTTTGAGCAATGAGGAAGGGTTAATTAGCGATCTTGTCGTGAGAGGCCCCTTGGGTGAGAGTGACCATAATATGGTGGAATTCTTCATTAAGATGGAGACTGACATAGTTAATTCAGAAACAAAGGTTCTGAACTTAAAGAGGGGTAACTTTGAAGGTATGAGACGTGAATTAGCTAAGATAGACTGGCAAATGACACTTAAAGGATTGACGGTGGATATGCAATGGCAAGCATTTAAAGGTTGCATGGATGAACTACAACAATTGTTCATCCCAGTTTGGCAAAAGAATAAATCAAGGAAGGTAGTGCACCCGTGGCTGACGAGAGAAATTAGGGATAGTATCAATTCCAAAGAAGAAGCATACAAATTAGCCAGAGAAAGTGGCTCACCTGAGGACTGGGAGAAATTCAGAGTTCAGCAGAGGAGGACAAAGGGCTTAATTAGGAAGGGGAAAAAAGATTATGAGAGAAAACTGGCAGGGAACATAAAAACGGACTGTAAAAGCTTTTATAGATATGTAAAAAGGAAAAGACTGGTAAAGACAAATGTAGGTCCCCTGCAGACAGAAACAGGTGAATTGATTATGGGGAGCAAGGACATGGCAGACCAATTGAATAATTACTTTGGTTCTGTCTTCACTAAGGAGGACATAAATAATCTTCCAGAAATAGTAGGGGACAGAGGGTCCAGTGGGACGGAGGAACTGAGCGAAATACATGTTAGTAGGGAAGTGGTGTTAGGTAAATTGAAGGGATTGAAGGCAGATAAATCCCCAGGGCCAGATGGTCTGCATCCTACAGTGCTTAAGGAAGTAGCCCAAGAAATAGTGGATGCATTAGTGATAATTTTTCGAAACTCGTTAGATTCTGGACTAGTTCCTGAGGATTGGAGGGTGGCTAATGTAACTCCTCTTTTTAAAAAAGGAGGGAGAGAGAAACCGGGGAATTATAGACCGGTTAGCCGAACGTCGGTGGTGGGGAAACTGCTGGAGTCAGTTATCAAGGATGTGATAACAGCACATTTGGAAAGCAGTGAAATGATCGGACAAAGTCAGCATGGATTTGTGAAAGGAAAATCATGTCTGACGAATCTCATAGAATTTTTTGAGGATGTAACTAGTAGAGTGGATAGGGGAGAACCAGTGGATGTGGTATATTTGGATTTTCAAAAGGCTTTTGACAAGGTCCCACACAGGAGATTAGTGTGCAAACTAAAGCACACAGTATTGGGGGTAAGGTATTGGTGTGGGTGGAGAATTGGTTAGCAGACAGGAAGCAAAGAGTGGGAATAAACGGGACCTTTTCAGAATGGCAGGCGGTGACTAGTGGGATACCGCAAGGCTCAGTGCTGGGACCCCAGTTGTTTACAATATATATTAATGACTTGGATGAGGGAATTAAATGCAGCATCTCCAAGTTTGCGGATGACATGAAGCTGGGTGGCAGTGTTAGCTGTGAGGAGGATGCTAAGAGGATGCAGGGTGACTTGGATAGGTTGGGTGAGTGGGCAAATTCATGGCAGATGCAATTTAATGTGGATAAATGTGAAGTTATCCACTTTGGTGGCAAAAATAGGAAAACAGATTATTATCTGAATGGTGGCTGATTAGGAAAAGGGGAGGTGCAACGAGACCTGGGTGTCATTATACACCAGTCATTGAAAGTGGGCATGCAGGTACAGCAGGCTGTGAAAAAGGCGAATGGTATGCTGGCATTTATAGCGAGAGGATTCGAGTACAGGAGCAGCGAGGTACTACTGCAGTTGTACAAGGCCTTGGTGAGACCACACCTGGAGTATTGTGTGCAGTTTTGGTCCGCTAATCTGAGGAAAGACATCCTTGCCATAGCGGGAGTACAAAGAAGGTTCACCAGATTGATTCCTGGGATGGCAGGACTTTCATATGAAGAAAGACTGGATGAACTGGGCTTGTACTCGTTGGAATTTAGAAGATTGAGGGGGGATCTGATTGAAACGTATAAGATCCTAAAGGGATTGGACAGGCTAGATGCAGGAAGATTGTTCCTGATGTTGGGGAAGTCCAGAACGAGGGGCCACAGTTTGAGGATAGAGGGGAAGTCTTTTAGGACCGAGATTAGGAAAAACTTCTTCACACAGAGAGTGATGAATCTGTGGAATTCTCTGCCACAGGAAACAGTTGTGGCCAGTTCATTGGCTATATTTAAGAGGGAGTTAGATATGGCCCTTGTGGCTACGGGGGTCAGGGGGTATGGAGGGAAGGCTGGGGCGGGGTTCTGAGTTGGATGATCAGCCATGATCATAATAAATGGCGGCTCAGGCTCGAAGGGCTGAATGGCCTACTCCTGCACCTATTTTCTATGTTTCTATGTTTCTATATGAATGTCCTGCCATCCAAGGAATCAATCTAGTGAACTTTCTTTGTACTCCCTCTAAGACAAGGATGTCTTTCCTCAGATTAGGGGACCAAAACTGCACACAATACTCCAGGTGTGGTCTCACCAAGGCCTTGTACAACTGCAGTAGTACCTCCCTGCTCCTGTACTCTGCCTACTCCCATCGACCTGCACTTGAACCTCTATATCCCTCCCATCTATGTACATATCTGTTTTTTAATGTTGAAATCAGACCTGCAAACACCACTTCCAACTCCAATTTAGAATCTCAGCCCCAGAACCAAACCCATGCTTCTCCATAATGATCTTGAAACAAATGGCATTATGATCACTACATCCAAAGTGTTGCCCCTGCACATACTTCTGTCGCCTGCCGTGATTCGATCCCTAACAGGAGATCTAGGATTGCACTCTCTCTAGCTGGGATCTCAATATATTGATTAAGGAAACTTCCCTGGACACATTTGATAAACTCTATCCCATCAATCCCTTTTAAAATATAGGAGTCCCAGTCAGTATGTGGAAAGGTAAAATCACCTACTATCACAATCTTACATTTCCTTGCAACAGTCTGTGATCTAAATATTTGCTCCCTAAATCCTGCTGACTATTGGGTACTCGATAATATAATCTCATTAATATGGTCATCCCTCTTAGTTCTCAGTTCCACCCATAAAGCCTCCAAACTGAGCTCTCTAATATGTCCCGCCTGAGCACTGCTGAGATATTTTCCACTCTAGTAATACCACCCTCTCTATCAAGACTAAAACTTCAGAACCCTAGAAACAGTGAGCTGCCCATCCTGCCCCTCCTGCAACTAAGTCTCACTAATGGCCACAATGTCATAACACCACATGCTGATCATATTCTAAGGTGCACAGGGATTTGGGAGTCCAATGTGCGATTTCCTAAAGGGTAACTTGCATGTTGAGTCAGTGATGAGGAAGGCAAATGCAATGTTCGCATTCATTTTGAGATGACTAGAACATAAGAGCAAGGATGGAATGCTGAGCCTTTATATGGCATCGGTCAGACCACACCTGGAGAATTTGGAGCAATTTTGGACACGTATCTAAGAAAGGATGCTCTGGCATTAGAGACGATCCAGAGGAGGATTACGAGAATGATCCTGAGAATGAAAGGGTTAGCATATGAGGAGTATTTGATGGCTCTGGGCCTGTCCTCAATGGAGATTAGAAGAATGAGGAAGCATCTTTTTAAACCTACTGAATAATTAGTTATTTACATACTTAGAGATACAGCACAGAACAGACCCTCCCAGCTCACTGAGGCTGTAATTAGGTTAGGGTTAAACAGTGCGTCCAGTAACCCGCTGATTAACCCTAACCTAATTACAGGACAATTTACAATGACCAATTAACCTACTAGATGGTACATCCTTGGACTGTGGGAGGAAATCAGAGTGCCCGGAGCAAATCCACACGCTTCATGGGAAGGATGTACAAACTTTCTTACAGAGGATGCCGGAATTGAACTCTGAACTCCGACACCCGAGCTGTAATAGCCTCGTGCTAAATGCTGCACTATTGAAAGGCCCAGATAGTGTATGCAGCGAGAAAGTGTCCAACAGTGAGAGAGTCTAGGACCAGAGAGCACAGCCTTAGAATAGAAGGATGTCCCTTTAGAATAGAGATTAGCGGGAATTTCTTTTGCCAGAGGGTGTGAATTTGTGGAATTCATTGCCATAGATGGCTGTGGAGGTCAAGTTATTGAATATATTTAAAGTGGAGGTTGATAGGTTCTTGATTAGTAGGGGTGTCAAAGATTACATGGAGAAGGCTGGAGAATAGGTTTGAGAGGGAAAATAAATCAGCTATAGTTTGTGGCTCCACAATGGTGGAGTTGACTCAATGGGCCAAATGGCATAATTCTACTCCGATGTCTTTAAATAATTGAAGTGTAATAGGAGTAAAATCAAGAGGGAATTGAATAAATATAGAGAGGAAATTTGCAAGGGTCCAGAATATGGGCCAGGGGAAAACCAGTAAGCTGCTCTGACACAGGACCAGAATCACCCTCATGCACTGAATTAGCTCCTCTTTTTGTTATAATCGTAGAACTGGGCCTTTACATTCCTTTTGAAGAGGGCCAAAATGCCGGTTTCTGTCACCCCGTCCCCCTCACCAAAATTCCGTTCAGCCATCGGGTCCACAATGGCCCTGTGATGTCTACTGTGGTTAACTCTCAGTTGGCATCCTACCTGAGCTTTCTGATCTAAATACCTGTCCAAACTCCATTTAAACATCGTAATTGTATCTGCCCCGGCAGCTCATTCCAGCTGTTTACTATTCTCCGTGTGAAAAGTTTATTTTAAAATCTCTGTTATATTTCTCCCTATTACCTTAAACCTATGCGTTCTAGTGCTAGATTTCCCTAGCCTGAGAAAAAGACTCTGCATGTTCACCTATCTACGTCCTTCATAATTTTAAAAGGTCACCTGTCAGTCTCTTACGATCTGGTGAGAATAAATCCAGCCTATGCAATCCCTCCCAAATCTTCACATGATTTGCGTTTCATTCTTTATTATCTATTGGAGGTACAGAGCGGATTAAGTTTTTCCGGCCCTTTGAACCGTACGACCCAGCAATCCCCCGATTTAATCCTAGTCTAATCACGGGACAATTTACATTGCGCAATTAACCTACCAACCGGTACATCTTTGGACTGTGGAAAGAAACTGGAGCACCTGGAGGAAACCCACACGGTCACGGGGAGAACGTACAAACTCCTTACAGGCAGTGGCGGGAATTGAAACTGGGTCGCCTGTACTGTGAAGTGTTGTGCTCACCACTACACTACTGTGCCACTCTAATTCTTTACCATTTGAACAGCATAGAGGCAGCCAAATTAAATAATATTTTAGCAATTGGACTTTATCACATTATAGTTTAAATACATTGACATGACACCATTTAAGCTCTAAATATCTCTTACCTCTGACTCTCTAAGGTAATATGGCAAGACTGCTTCCTCATGAGGTGCAATTCCTTTAAAGTCTGCTAATGTGAGGTATCTACAGTGAGAAAGAAATATAATAAGTCTAAAGAAGTAATAGAAACAGTTTAAAAAGTTGTTACAAAGTCAGACTCCTGGAATCGTGCTGTGAGTGCAGATCCTGAATTTCAAGTACAGACGTCATTGCGCTTTTTTCTTTACGATCACCAGAGAAGTAATGATATGACCATAAGACACAGGAGCATATTTAGGCCATTTGGCCCATCAAGTCTGCTCTACCATTTAATCATGGCTGATCCTTTTTCCCCTCCTTTGCCCTACTCCTCGACCTTCTCTCGGTGACCTTTGATGCCATTACCAATCAAGAACCTATCAATCTCCACCTTAAATACACTCAATGACTTGCCCTCCACAGCTGCCTGTGGTAACAAATTCCACAAATTCACCACCCTCTGGCTAGAGAAATTTCTATGCATCTCTGTTTTAAATGAATGTCCCTTTCCTGAGGCTGTACCCTCCTGTCTAGACTCCCCCACCATGGAAAACATCCTTTCCACATCTACTCTGTCTAGGCCTTTCAACATTTGAAAGATTTCAATGAGATCCCCCCCATCCTTCTAAGTTTCAGCAAGTACAAGGCCAGAGCCATCAAAAGTTGCTCATATGATAAACCTTTCGTTCACAAAATCAGCCCTGTAAACCTCCTCTGAACCCTCTTCAATGCCAACACAACTTCTCTTGAGTTCACAATTCTTAAGGTGAGGCTTCACCAATGCCTCATAAAGCCTCAGCGTCATATCCCTGCTCTTATATTCTGGACATCTTGAAATGAATGTGAACATTGCATTTGCCTTCTTCATAATGTAAGAAAAACTGGACTAAAAGCAGAAAAATAATGTATAAATATCGTGAAGGATACCAATGATGCTTAGAAGTTCTATGAGAAAGTCTTAAGAAAGTGACGAAGGGAAAAATGAATTGCCTTTACAAAAACAGAAATTATATACTTACAGGAATACAGAAAATTAGATGTAGGAGCCATGTATCAATTTTCTGTCTCTATTGTATTTTGTGGTGCAATTATTATGGGTAATCTGTCATGTGGGTTGGGGCGTGGTAGAAGCAAATGAGTAGAATTATGTATTCATGCTTGTGGTTAGTTCGTTGTTTCGTTTAGTCCAGTAGAGAGTGAGTAAGCACGGGGAATAACTTTTTTGTTGATTGCTAATTGGGATGTTATTGGAACGCTAACTAGATCACTAACTTTGTTAAATACTTTAGTTCGACTGTTAATGTCATTAATTTGCTAATTTGAACGCTATGTTGCTGATTTAGTTTCATTAGCTTTTTTAAAATCGCTACAAGATTGTTCATCTTTGCTGGTTTCGTAACAAAAGATCGAATATACCTCTTTTGATTTGGAAATTTGTTATTTGGAAGCTCATCATACAGTGTCGAACACCCTGGCTTAGCCTCTCAGCGGTTTTGGTTTTGGTTTGTTTTCAAGTAATTGCTACATTAGGAGATAAAAAAAGGAAGTGTGGATGGAAGAATGATAGATACAAAAAGTGAATGCTTTCCGTGAATAAAAAGGGGTCTTCAGGGATTCTCCCACCAAAGTTCCAGCAGAACTTCATGGGATTCTAACAAAATCAACACCAGAATAATGGAGGAAGTGATTAGAATACATTTGGTCTTGAAATTTGAGTCAATTATAGCATGATACTAAATTATTCAGAGTTGACATATTCTTCTACTGAGCAAGATGAAATATGGAATACACCTCATGACAATGTTGTCCTGAAAACTAACTCACCATAATATCTCCTTTATCAGTATTAAACTTGTAAGTTTAAAGGTGAAATGTGATATTCTGGCTCAATATACTCTTTATAAACCACTATGCAACTGATGCATGTGGAAATCTACCACAAACATAACTCGTACCAATTCTCATCTAAAAATTTGAATGAAATGCACAAGATTTAGCAGCTTTCTACAGAAGCAATCCATCATCAATTTTTTTTCCAAAATCCTTTTTTGAACACATTTCAAGTTAATGTATTTAACTGTCAAATATTAATAGAATCTTAAAACAAATTTCACCAGTCACAACATTAAGCTTACCCCTGTAATTAGTAGAGGCCCAATAACTGAAACAAAATATCAATTTCCACTGATGTCACCTCACCTAGTTTCTGGGCAGCAAGCATAAACTCATCTGCAGAAGAAACAAAATATTGTCTATATTTTGCATTAATTGTGTCCAGGGAAAGCTTTCGGTTCCTCTAGTTGACGAAATAACTTATTGCAATAGGCAAGGTTCCAATTTAGAGGGTACATAGAGGTTATGTGGAAATTTGCATGCTTCATTTCCAGCAGATTTAACTAATGAAGGCTCCGTAGTGTATTAAGAAAAGGTAATCAGATAAGACTGCTTAGATCTCGGCACAATAATGCAGGATAGCTTACTGTACTGTCAGTATGAGTTACAAAATAATTCATTTGTCCTGCAAACCTAATTTTATGGAGTGGCAATCTGGCCCTTGGCCTACTGTGTTAGAGCTTTTAAATTCCCCGTGTTGACTCTGGCTTGATTAAATCTGATGTCCAGTGAAGTAATTTTTTTAAAAAATAGTGATTAGAGAGTTGTAGCAAAGCAAAGGACATGCCACAGACTCGGCTGGAAAATTTCACCGATGCTTAAAAAAGTATACGGGTTTCTTCCATCCCAGAAGGCATAATCGGAATTCATTTCAACCTTTGGCAACTTTCATATTTTTACTAGAGTCAGCAATATGTAGTAGACTCCTGTAATGAGCTCCATGTTGTTAAAGAGGGAGTTAAAACTATTATAATAGGAGAAGCTGACTCGATAGGTTGGGGCACTTCCTGCTGCCTGCAAGTAATAAGGAAAACAAAAATAATAAATTTTACTCATGGAAAATTATTCATGCCATTTAAATGAGGACTGTTTCAGTATAAAACTAAATACAATTAAAATGCTCTCTAACTTGTAATTAAAGAAGGCTTAAAATATATAGTAATGCTTGCTCCTAAAGCCAACCTATTACAGAAGTTTCTACAAAAAAAAATTAGCAGAACATAAACCAACTTTGGGAAATATAAATCAGTACACAGACAGAATGGAAGTAAATTACCTTACAGTCTTAAGCTCATGCAGTTCAAAACTATTCAAGACTCTCATGGCTCTAAGATCGACAGGAACTATATTTTTGCAACATTCACAATTATAGTGCAAGGACAGTTAAGGATAGAAACAGCTTCAAATATGAAGAGCAACATACATCAAAGTTGCTGGTGAACGCAGCAGGCCAAGCAGCAAGAACAGGGTTTGAAAATAGGCGTTGGGCTGGGTTTAAACCCAGCCACTCATGACACCCAAGGTCCACTTGATGTCACTTTTGCATAAATGAGTAAGCACATGGGCACCCCATTCTCAGAAATGGGAGCCTTTGCCAATTGCAGTACCTCAATGTAAAACTGATAGAAAATGGAAGATACTTCTTACACCAGGTTTTGAAGTCTAATAAATAATCCTGATCAAGAAGAGTCATAAAACTATTTCAAAGGGCTTGTGGAATCAAATTTCAAAGTTGAAAGTAAATTTATTAGCAAAATACCTACTGTAAATTCCAGTGTATAAGCTGAGAATTTGGTCCTTAATTTTGGTCCTAAAATTAGCGGGTCGGCTTGTACAGACGGTGCCAACTTTGGAAAAATGAATACACAGAAGACAGGTCGTATTTATTGGCTGTTTTTGAGTCAAATACAAAAGAAAATACATACAAATGAAATCTACATAAAAGAAAAGATCTACAAAACACATTCTGTTTCTCAATTTACTTGTAAACACTGTTGTCGTCAAACATTCAGAGCTTGAAACTCTCACACTCTTCATTACCTGACTCTCCGAAAATCGTGTCCCATTCTTCAGCAGTCACCATATCATCGTAAGAATCGTCAATTTTGGCTTCAACATCGCCATTTGCAGCTTTACTGGCTGCCAAATCTCCATCGTCTTCTTCCCAAAGCAAATGATCTTCAGTGCCCTCCAAAGCATTGCTGATGCTGCACTTCTTGAAGGCCTTCACAATGCACTCAGCCTCCATTTCCTCCCACGATCGCACTACCCACTCGCATACTGTAGCTAGAGATGTGGCCCTCATATTTCCCACTGGAGTGAATGACTGATTTCCAGACATCATCCACTCGTTCCACTGTCGACGTGTGAATTCTTTGAATGGTTTGTTTAAACTCACATCTAGTGGCTGGAGCACGGACGTCAAACCACCGGGGATGGCTGCAATGTCCGTATTTTCAGCTTTCAATGCTGCTTTTGTCTCACCTGACAAGTGTGCTTTGAACATGTCCCAGACAAGTAGCAACTTCTCCTTCCTGAAACCTTCGGGACATTGATGCCACACCTCTTTAACCCACTTCAAGCAACCCGCTTTGTCCATCCAGCCGCGTTCTTGAACGTAAACAACACCCTGCGGGAATTTTTCTTTCTTTGGGAATGTTTTTCTCTTAAAAATCACCATTGGTGGCAGTTTGGTCCTATCAGCCATACATGTTAACACGACTGTAAAATGTTGCTTCTCGTGTCCAATTGTTTTGACAAGGACTGTTTTCTCCCCCTTCTGATTGACAGCACGGTTGCCAGCAAAATCAAAGAACATTGGTGTCTTGTCCATATTGCCAATCAGTGAGAGCGGGTAAGAATGTGCCTTTCGATGCTTGATTACAAACGATTGGGAGGCCGTAATCTTATTCTCAAGGTTGCTCAGCAACTTCTGAGCAATCTTTGTTTTTTATCTCAACACAAGATCACGTCTATTCATAAATCGGATGCACCAACTTTGCGTAGCTTTGAAATTTTGGCTGACCTCACGGTGTTTTTCAGCCCATTTCAACACTTGAACTCGAATCATTTCTCTGGTAACAATGCATCCAGATGATCGCCGGGGATTCACCCACTCTAAAACTTTTTCTTCCAGTGCTACCCACTGGCATGTTTTCCCAAGGTCTGCACATTTCGTCTTTGGCATTTCCCTCAGCGTGTCCTCTGCCTTTCTCCACTCTCTCACTTGTTTCTCATTTACACTAAACTTCTTAGCAGCTGCAGAATTATTCATTCCTTTAGCAAAATCAACAACCTTCAGCTTGAAGCCAGCGGTGGTCGCAAACTCAATACTGAGTGCACGTACTGATCTCGCCACCCTGTGTTATGTTTTAATAAGATTACAATGGGCACTAAATGGTTTCACGGAGGTTACACTTCAGAGGATTCTTTACCATTGGGAACCTAATCCAAAACTTCCCTCCCTAATTTATTTATTAAGAGTTTGCTTATAATGCTCTATAATGTGTAGGTCTATTTTCTTAGCAGGTACTGGTTCACAAAATTTCCAGGTTCCAGATCTGGCAAAGCTGAGTACTGGTATGTGAGATCTTGTGATCTTTTCTGGTTAAATCAAAAACCTCTACAAAAAGGGTCAGCTTATACAAAGGTAACATGAAAAAGTCACTTTTTTAACCTTGAAAATGGGGGGGTCGGCTTATACACCGGAATTTATGGTACGTGTCTCCGCACACAAACCTGAGATTCATTTTCTTGTGGGTGTTCACAGTAGGTAGAAACACAATAGAATTAATGAAAGTCTGTCCCCAACAGGAAAATAAATAAATAAATAAGCAGTAAATATCGAGAACATGAGATGACAATTCCCTGAAAGTGAGTCTATAGGTTGAGGGAACTTATAGCTGAAGTAAGAGCATCTCTTCTAACTTCATGGAGGTACTTTTGCCTTAGACATCCCCCCTCAGCTTTGGGTCATCCCAACTATTTGTGGGATTGTTCAATGCCTAGGTAGAATTCAGATAACCATACGGGTACTCTGCTTTCACTCATGTAGATAACTGATTTGAAAGAAACCATGTCCAATGCCATATCTAATTTTGGCCACTATCCAGCATTCTGGGCAACTGTCCTACTAACTTATTTGCATTCAATCTGAACACTAGACATTTTTCAAAAGTTTGATGGAACAAGATGCTACTCATTTACCAGTTGTAGTTTCTGTTGAAAGTACGATCATGTAGTAAACTGCAAGGTCATTTAAGGCTTTTAGATGCCAAGTGTTAAATACAATTACAATTACATAGATTACTGATACTAATGATTGCTCCACAACATGGGTCACCGTGTGTGGACAAACAATAATCGTATTATCCTTGAAATCCAAGACTGAAATACAGCCACTTTTATCTTTATCCTTTTAAGCAAAAACTTGTCTTTCATGCTCCTGTCACAGGCCCTGAAAATTCAGAAATTTGAATTGAAGGTTTTTTGAAATTTTAGCATTTTTCTATTATTTTGTAAATTGTGAGGTAAGAACAAGGTGAAACTGGAGTCAAAGCAAACAAAAACAAAAATCTCACTGAACAATCCAGAACTCTGTTTTTTGGGGGATGAATCATACTGGAGTATCAACAGGCAAATTCTTCAAATGATGTTTTTAGCTGTTAGCTCCACTCTGTTTTTTTCATCCACTGATATTCTAATATTTAACACTAACCTCAAACAATGAAGCAATTCATGTTAATGATGTAAGACTGAGTGTGATTTAACCACTACCAACTCTGCTGATTCTGTTCCACTCATAACCTCCAAGTTAACCACAGTTTTGCCAATAACTCTGACATTTCACTAAAGTTTACCATTGGATCTTCTGATCTGTCTGGCTCTTGAGAGATTGGATCAGATATTCCTGAACGCTAGTCACTTCCAAGGCCAACTGCTACCACCCAGTACAAGCAACACACACACACACACAAAGTGCCAGAGGAGCACATCAGGTCAGGCAGTGTCTATAGAAAAGCGTATAGTCGACGTTTCAGGCCGAGACCCTTCATCAGGACTGGAGCAAAAAAGATGAGGAGTCAGCGTTAGAACGTGGGGGGAGGAGAGTAAGAAACACAAGGTTTTCTCTTGTTTGTGATTGGACCATCCAGTCCATTCACCTGAAACAGATGCGGAGGACAAAACTCAATACATCCCGGAGAAGGGCAGCAACTAGGACACCAGCGATGGAATGCAGAGCTGGAATCTTAATTGACAGTATTTTTTACAATGATGATTTATAAAATTATAACCAGATGGAATATCTGGTAAGTAAGCTAGACAATAATGTTAAAGAGGATACCAAAAGTTTCTTCAGATATATAAAGTGTAAAAGAGAGGTGAGAGTGGATATTGGACTGCTGGAAAATAATGCTGATGAGGTAGTAATGGGGACAAGGAAATGGTGGATGAACAGAATAAGTATTTTGCATCGGTGTTCACCGTGGAAGACACTAGCTGTATGGTGGAAGTTCCTGGTGTCAGGAGTTATGAAGTGTGAAGTTAACATTACTAGGGAAAAGGTTCTTGGGAAACTGAAAAAGGTGTTGTGGGAGTGTCTAAAACCAGAGGACACTGAGAATGACGGGAGTGGATTAATGTACAAGAAGCGTTTGGCAGCTTTGGGCTGAACAGTGCTGAACAGAATGATCATGATCTTAGTCTTGCTTCCACATTATGCAGCTGTGGTTCAGAATCTGTTTCTCATTGACTGTCAGTTAAAGACAGAAAATCAAATTTATCTCCACAATCCTCACCGAAGTTGACAAGGAAAAATGAAAAGGAAGATGGGGAGACCACACAATTCCCAAGGTGAGAAGAGCAGCAACAGTTCAACACAAGCCAGCAGGAGGAGTTGCTGTCTATCATACACAGCCAATAGAAGGAGCTCTGTGAATGGAGGCAGACTCAGTTGGAGCAAAGTCTTGCTGACCACATGGATGTAGTCCAAGGTTGCATTGTGAAGCATATGGAGTGAATTATGGTCACACAGCAAGAACAAGAACAGAGATGAACAGATAGGATCTTGGCAGAAGGTTGTGACAGGAACAAAATCATAGATCAGAGTTCTCGAAAGGACATTGGTATTAAAGCAGCAAGTGAAAGATTGTTATCTGTGGAAGTAAATAGCAGTCCAGAAAGGATTATTAAACCACCACAGAGACTGCTTGAGAGTTGTTGAGTGAATCAGGGACTGTATTTGCTCATTACAATTGAAGTTAATGTAAGTATCTTTAGAAAGCATTATTGTTTCTTGCAGGTTTATGAGGATATACTATTGCATTTATTTGCTTTAAAATGGGAAGATGTGTTATTAGGTGTTGACATAATAAAGAACTTCAGTTCCCTATGTGCAGTGTGGGCAGTTCACCCGGAACCAGAGGTGACATTGGTGAAAGAGGAGCACACACTGAAGTGTGGAGCTAGAAGCCATGCTTGTTAATAAACGTGATACTGTTTGAAAACCCATGCAAAGTTTCTCTTTTATCAAGAACAGCTCATTTAACAAACATGGGAGAAAGAGACCGCTGAGAAGAAGAACATAAAACTTGCTGTTTGATTTAATTTGTATCCCATTGCTTTTGTATTAGTGGTCTTACTTCTTTAAGTAAATCGAAACTTAAAATTTAACATACTGTAATTTTTAAACAGATCCCCCATGTCTATGGACAGCAGATGTTCAATGATAGTGACAGCTTTGACAGCTAGAGTGAGCCCTGGGGCAGGGCCTCATCAGCTGTCAAAGCCATCCTGTCTGTGCACTGACCAGTAATACCACGAGAGGCCCTGTGCTGCACACAGCTACCATTTCCCATACAGTATGTGATTTTGGTCAACAGGACAGGTGCCCTATTATCCATCTGTTTACTGCAATAAAGAACTAAAGAATCAACATCTCTCTGGCCGCATGAACAGATAATTTAATTAAATGATTGTTACTTTGTTCTTAACTTACCCTATTTATTTTGTTAAGAGTGTGTGGCATCTCTCCCTACCAACATCAAATTCCTGATATTTGCATTTTGTTGGAGGTGTAGTCTACACAACAACCACACAGACTGTACTACACACAGTGATTCACATAAGTATATACTAGAAGCAATCTAGAGTAATCTGAAGTAAAAACAATATGACACTTGTTTATTTACACGACTGGTTGTGTGCTCATTATCAAAATCAACAGCAACACTGATTTTACTAGGCAGAACCTATTGTATATTGTAGTGGGAACACTCTGGGAGCAATACAGAAACAACTTTCTAGTACTCAGTAGGTAGTTTTGCAATAAAGATGTAATGGAAATACAAAGAATGAGGAGGAAATATCTTGTACAATAGTATCTGCTTTGAGGCTTTGACTGCTCTAAGGTAACTATGAATCATTTAACAACTAGGACTTAAAGCAAGACAAAAACGTTGAAACAAAGTGTTATGCTGTTGCTAAACAGTACATGAAAAGCATTAAAACAAACCATCTGGTCCAGGTTAACTGTAATGTAAAGACTATTCACATTTCTCGAATGCAAGAAAAAAAGTTGGCATTCACAGGGATCTCCTGCTGCCTTAGGTCTCAGGTCTAGACATTATATTAACAATATGACTCATAAGGCTAAACACCAATGACCACATACCACAGGTACAACATAATTTAAACTGCCCAGTGATTAAAAAAAAGGATAAAAACATAAAAGTACTTTTTAATATCAGTATTTTCTTCATGATATTAAAACAGATTTACTAGATAAATTTAAAGTAACATGAATTTATCTGCTAAACAAAACAGTCACCTAAAGGTTTACTTATATATCATAGCAGCAACTATGTATATTTTCTTAACTAGCTCCAGTAATTTTAAGAAATGCTCTTGAACTGATGCATAATTTTAGAGGGAATCAATACAGCTTCATCCTTCAAGCTGAATTTTCCTCCAATATAAATTCACTGAAAAAGCAAAACACTTGAATTCCATGAGTTAATATCCATACCTCATCAGCACAACAAAGTCCAGGAGACAAAGTCATTACCAAAACATCTCTTTTCACAACAACAGATACCGGGAGGTGTGCGATCAGAGTTTGATCACACTGCAGTAAACAAGAAATTAGTCACAAGCTCACAAGCAATCACATAACATTGTCCACATGCACTAACTTAAGTTAAATTGACATTTTCACATTACTCTTATTAATTATAGCACAAGTAGGCATTACAATAATTTGTTCTCAGTTTTAAATATAGTCTGTTCTGCATCCATGGTCAATTGTCATCAGTGTAAAATCTACTCTCAGTGATCATATACACAGCACAAATAAAAGTTAATGAGCTTGGTAGTATATTGAATAGCTTGGTACTTGGCTGGAATTTACAGACTCAACGGTGGTATAAAGGGAGTATTAAATAAGGCCATTTCTCTTGGAAACAAAGTAAACAAAACTTACTGCAACAAATTCCCTGAAATTGTGTTTCATGCCAAAAAGAATTTTGCTTAATAATGGGAAATTCAGACATTTTCAAATGGCCAAATTCTTTCTCAAATCATATAGTTGGTGCAAATTTCATTTTCAATGAATGAAAAAAATACAAAAACCCATTCATGACAGAGAAGTCAAAATACTATTACGTTAAAATCTCAATTAAACTTTTGAGTCAAGTGAGGACTAGGATCAACTTCCAAATCAGGAAGGATATTGATTTCCATTCAGCTTAATAACAGCCAGGCAAAGGCAACTGTATAAAACATTATGATGAGCCTTAAAACATTATGATGAGCCTTTTTTGGACTTAATTCTGTTATGTGCTCTTCACAAGATAATTTCTACACCAACAAGATAAAGAAAATGTTCTTAGCAGATAGCAAATTAAGTAATGTACACTGAAAAAAGCCTAGTTCCCACTTCAAAAGCTTAAATCTGTAATTCTAGTATCATTAATAAAATATCCTTTTAATTATCAACAGCATGTAAATGAATGTGAGACAGCCATCAAGTCCTTACAGAATGTTGTATGAGGGAAATAAAAAAAACCCACAAATGGTCCATACATTGTCAACTGAGGCAGCAGTCAGTCACACCCAAGTTGCTTGTTGACGTTGCAAGATCCTCTCTTAAGCATTGGGAGATTTGTCCCACCTGATAATATGACACCTTATGTCTAAACTCCTCTATCATAACTTCCTGGTACAGTCGCAGGTGGGTGCTGGACGATGCCTCTATGAGGGCTTTTGTTGGTTACATGGCATCAGATTCTCTGTTCCATCATGCTCACTTGCATTGAAATCCTGTAAAAAGCTATGTATGCTGTCTTATTCAAATTATTTAATTCAAACCAAAAGTTACAATTCATTAAGAAACATATCCATATGTATCCATTACTATACAATTTATGTGGAGGAGTGTTTTATAGTACTTGATGAAGTTCAGAAAGATGGGGGGTGGGATCTCATTGGAACCTACTGGATACTGGAAGCCTGGCAGAGTAAACATACAGAGGACGTTCCCATTAAGTAGAAGAGTCTGGGATCAAAGGGCAGAGACTCGGTATAAAGGAATATCTTTTTAAAATTGAGATGAGGAATTTCTTCAACCACAGAGTGGTGAATGTGTGAAATCTGTTGCCACAGAGCTTTGTACAGGCCAGGTTGATGGGTGTATTTAAGGCAGAGATAGATGGGTTCTTGATTAGTAAAGGGATTAAGGGTTACGGGAAGAATGAGGATGCAAAAAAAAGCAATCATGATCAACTGGCAAAGTGGACTCAATTGGTTTACAGGCTTAATTCTGCTTCTATAGCTTGTGATCTTTAGTTTTGGATAATATAAAAAACATATATCTTTGACAGTAAAATATAAAGTTACTTCTGATACTATTACAGTCTCGGAATTTGTAAAATGTGATTCAAGGTTGAAAATTACAAATGAATAACTACTCTATCACTCTGGTTATACACTAAAGTTGGAACAATTATATAGGTAATATCATCACACAGCATCAGAAAGTACAGTAATGATCTATAGGGATTATCTTTGATGAGACACCTACTGATGCCCAGCTAATGTTCTTTTCAATCATTGTAATATTGATACCATATGCTGTCAATGATTAAAAATACATAGAAGTATTAAATTAAAATCTGAGTCATCTTTATAATCATTTGATTTATTTAAATGTCTCTGAATATTGGACACAGTTATGAATTATGAAATCCTTTGATGACTTTGTGGAAGACCTCCTGTAGGAAGAGTCCTGTTGATACCAATTCCAGTGCAGAATGAACAATAAACAATTTTGAAGATATCTCTTTGAAGTCTGAAGCAAATGTCAAAATTTTTCACTTCTAAAATTTGCTTAGAAAGGAAGCTGAGTGTTCACCCTTTAAAAGATGATGCACAGAATATAGATGGGGCTTGATTGTCTTGGTAATTCGGATTGTTCTAAATGGAATTGATGACATTTATCCATTTAACTGGCAGTTTCTGGGATTTTACATATACAGTAAATCCCTGAATGTAGGAAGTCAAACATATATCATCAAATGTAGGAAGTTCCAGGATATTAAGGTAGTTAATATGTTCAGAACTGGACTCACAGAGGCAAGGCGTTTACACCAGGAAATCACCTTTTAGTTCCGTGTCAGGTTTGATCTATCACAGACTCCACTTTTTTTTTCAATTGGGATTGTAGGGTTGCAATTATGAGACAAAAGAGAAGGCAATTTGCTTTAGTTATTTTGGTTCAGTTTAATGTTTTAAATTACTTATTAATTCAACAATCTGAATAAGCTTTATATGTTTTTGCTAGCATTAAAAATAGCAATTTAATATTAACTAAGTACTTCATTTTAAGTAGCTTTTCAATCTCTTTGAACCCACAACACATTTAAAAACCCACTAAATCTTTGACACTAGGCAAAGCCAGGTGTGGAAATTACCAGCTAATAAAAGGTTTCAAGGACATTCCAGGCATACTGCTTCTTTTATGCAACGTAAGATGTTCTACCACTGCTTGGGCCATGTCACCGAAGTCCAGATGGTTTCAAGACAACAAAATAGGGCTCTAGTGTCCAAACCATTACCCACAAATGTAGCTAGCTACTAACCTGGAGCAGCAAGATTGATCCTATAGATAAGCTGGCTATTGCTTGGCACTATGTGTGCTTTAGAACATAGAACATAGAAGTCTTCAGCACATTACAGGCCCTTCAGCCCACAATGTTGTGCTGACCATGTAACCTACTCTAGAAACTGCCTAGAATTTCCCTACTGCATAGCCCTCTGTTATTCTAAGCTCCATGTACCTATCTAAGAGTCTATTAAAAGACTCTATTGTATCCACTCCAATATTGTTGGCAACAGTGCATCCAACGTACCCACCACTCTTTGTGTGAAAAACTTACCCCTGACATCCCCTCTGAACCTACTCCCCAGCACCTTAAACCTGTATCCTCTTGTGCAGACCATTTCAGCCCTGCGAAAAAGCCTCTGACTATCCACACGTTCAACGCCTCTCATCATCTTATACACCTCTATGAGGTTACCTCTCATCCTCAATCACTCCAAAGAGAAAAGGCCAAGTTCATGTAACCTATTTTTATAAGGCATGCTGTCCAATCCTGGCAAATTACTTGTAAATCTCCCCTGCACTCTTTCTACAGTATCCAAATCCTTCCTGTAGTGAGGTGACCAGAACTGAACACAGTACTCCAAGTGGGATCTGACCAAGGTCTTATATAGCTGTAACATTACCTCAGAGCTCTTGAACCCAATCCCACGGTTGATGAAGGCCATCACACCATACGGCTTCTTAACAACACTGTCAACATACACAGTCCTTTGAGTGTCCTTTGGACATGGGCTCCAAGATCTCTCTGATTTTCTACATTGCCAAGAGTCTTACCATTAGTACTATATTCAGTCTTCAAATTTGACCTATTGAAATGAACCATTTCACACTTATCTGAGCTAAACTTCATCTGCCACTTCTCAGCCCAGTTCTGCATCCTGCAGAACTTTACTGGACCAAAAAATTGTGGGAACAACTCCAGCTGGTAAAACTAGACAAGTTAGCAAGGAAAGGAAGGTGGTCTTGGCTCAGTCAGGGCCATTTGTGCCTCTGAGCAACATGGTGATGAGTTATCAAAACATAAAACAGTTATCAAAAGTCGACAAACCTGCCCATTACCAGGTACTACATTTTTGAAGGTGTTGCTTGTCAGGCAAGACATATGGAACAAAAAGTGTTCTAGCTTGAAATCTCAATTGTTTATTCCCCTCTGTAAATGGTATCTGATCCGAGTTCCTCCAACATTTTGTGTGTGTTCCTTTAAATAAAGAAACACATCTTCCTTCCGAGATAGGTTAAATAATCCTTGACACTATTCAAAGAGAAATAAGGGCGTCTTTCTGATTGCCTGCACACTGCTCAAAGTTCAATGTAAATTTATTATCAAAGTATGTATACATTCTACCTTGAGATTTATTTTCTTGCAGGCATGAACAGGAAAAAATACAAAAGAGTTTTACTTTTTCTAAGAGTTTGAAAACATCTACAACATAAGGGCACAAGAACATAAGAAATAGGAGCAGGAGTAGGACATCTGGCCCATCGAGCCTGCTCCACCATTCAATAAGATCATAGCTGATCTGACCATGGACTCACCTCCACCTACTTGCCTTTTCCCCATAATCCTTAATTCCTGTACTATGCAAAAATATATTCAACCTTGCCTCAAATATATTTACTGAGGTAGCCTCCACTGCTTCGTTGGGCAGTGAATTCCACAGATTCACCACTCTTTGGGAAAAGCAATTCCTCCTCATCTCCATTCTAATTTTACTCGGCGAATCTTGAGGCTATGTTTCCTTAAAGAATTTGTATAAAACAAACATGAGTCCCTGGAGGCAATAAATATCCTGTTACTCGTAGTGCGGTATACTATTTTTATCAGATCCTACATAATGGAGCTCGGGTGAATACTGCAGGCTTTGAACAGGCAGGGGTGGATGAATTGGGTATAGAACTGACAGAGGAGGTCTGGGATGAGTGCTTAAAGAGTATACAGGATTGTTCAGTCAACGTCAGACACAGACTTATACAGTTTAAAACAATACATAGAGTCCATTATTCCAAAGAAAAGCTGCAAAGTTTCTACCCTGATGTTTCACCAGTTTGTAATAGATGTAAATCTGTGAACAGTAACTTGTCACATTCATTTTGGTCTGTCGTAAGCTTTATGCATACTGGAAAAGTATTTTTCACTGTTTCTCTGAGACTTATGGGAAGCGGTGGGAACCAGACCCGCTCATAGCCATCCTTGGAGCAACAAACTCCCTATCTTCAGCCAATATGTATGAAAAAAATGGCTGTATTATTTGGAATGGTGATTGCTCAGAAGTTAATCCTGCAAATGTGGAAAATGGACTCTGTGCCTACATACAATCTGTGGCTGAGAGAACTGGCAAATACTTTACATTTGGAGAGACTGAGACTATATAATGAGGACAGAGAGGACATCTTTGAAAGGATATGGGGCCCTGTATTGGATTCTCTCAAGGGGTGAGGACTGAGGTTTTTTTGGTGTGGCGCACCTCTGCTGTGTATGTTTACTTTTGCCTTTATATTCTTCTCCCTTTTGCTGCTCAATATTTAATTTGATTTTGTTATGGTTGTGGTTTTTGTGGATGTGCTGTATTTTTGGTAGGTTTTTTGTTTGTTTGTAATAAATAAAAATAAAAATAAATAAGTTAGAAAAGAATTTGTATAAAACTCGGCAACTACAGCAACATTCTAAAAGTTGATCATGATGGAAATCAACTTTACAACAGAGTATAATTAAGTTCATTCTACAAAGCAACACTTTTACATGCAGGATTTAACTTGAATTATATAAATATTAAATGTGCAAAGGACAAAGAAATCTGCGATGTGAAAGGACAACAGAAATTGAGTGACCTCTGGATATGTTAGCTTTATTTTCTTAGCTTTTCCAAAGTGGAGATGCACAAATTCAGTATTCCTGTACTGCCCTCACTGAGGTGTTGTAACATGAACTGGACAGTCAGCCAAACTCCATTCAAAAATGACATGAGGGTCAGGGTATTTGTCCAAACCCCTTGGCTTTATTGCAGACTCAATGGCGTGACATAGAGAATATGGAGTGAAACTGAAAAAGAACAAAATACAATACTAAACTACCACACAACTAAATATACACAGGTAAAGAAGAACTTAACTAAGTTTCCTGCAGGTGAATATTATATAAATCCAACAAGGAAATACTACAGTTTAATAATATGTGTAAAGCGTTAGCGTCTTGGTTAGTGTCTAATAAACTCAAAAATAACATTCTATATCAGCAAAATCTTATTGATATCTTTAGCTTAACTTCTAAACAATATAACATCAACTTACGAGCAACGCTTCTACTGGGGAAACAACAAGATAGCGTTGGGTAGAAACGCCTTTTGCACCTAACATTAACCTCTGGCCTAGTATCAGTTGATGTGCTTTTCTATTTACTACTTCCTGGCTGCACAGGATCTGACCTAATACAGATCAGAAACAGTTCATTAAAATAAAAGCTGAAAGTGCCTAATCACATAGAAAAACATAAATGAATTGCCCGAAGGGCAGACCAATTCGAGTTAAATGATATATGCTGACGGATAGAATTTTGGCTAAGTATTTCCTTGAAGTGATCTATATATTGTAATAAAATAATGGAATAATGTACAATGTAGGAGAAAGTAATCATGCAATCTGTAATTGAAAGCACAAATAACCACTATTATTCTCTAAATGATGAAAGGTCAATCACCTGCCAAACTAAACTCTTTTGTGATTGTCACACACCATGACTTGTGTGAAATACACTTGTAATTTAGCTATCAAATTTATAACTTAACAATATGCAGCCTTGCTCCAGAAACATGATACCTGACAGTTTTCATTCCAACAGAAAAAGAATTTGAAAGTTGCCAGACAAAATGTTCTTTTATTTTAATAAAGCTATTCTTAGAAGAATGGCTATTTTTGTATAAAATTAATTAATGACAGAATACATCAGTTCATCAGCCACAGACTAACAGGACCTCTTTCCAATATTTTGAAATTAAAGTGCTGTGAATATTTACTCAAAAGTTTCATTGATTCTACAGCCCAAAGATTCTTTGCGCTACAGAAATAGCCAATGAATTTATCAATCTAATATGCTCCCCTAATTGACTTTATATTTTTACCATGTAGGTGTATGAAAACAAAGAAGTTTAAAACCTCCATTTAATTCTGCTATTCTTTTCAATTTTGCAATAGATTATGAGACCATAAGACAAAGGAGTAGAATTAGGCCTTTTGGTCCATTGATTCTGCTCAGCCATTCAATCTTGGTTGATCCTTTCTTCCTCTCATCAGCCCCACTCTCAAGCCATCTCGCCGTAACCTTTGATGCCGTGTCTAATCAAGAACCCATCAAGCTCTGCCTTAAATACACCCAACAACCTGACCTCCACAGCTGCCTGTGGTAACAAATTCACCACCTTCTGGCTAAAGAAATTTCTCCACATGGCTGTTTCAGATGGGTGTCCCTCTATTGTGAGGCTGGGCTTTCTTGTCCTAGACTCCCCCACCATCGGAAACATCCTTTCCACATCTACTCTGTCTAGGCCTTTCAACATTTGAAAGTTTTCAATGAGATACCCCTCATCCTTCTAAATTCCAGCAAATACAGACCTGAAACCATCAGATGTTCCTCGTATGATAGCCCTTTCATTCCTGGAATTATCCTTGTGAACTTTTTCTGAACCCTCTCCAATGCCAGCACATCTTATCTTAGATAAGGAGCCCAAAACTGTTCACAATACTCAAGGTGAGGGCTCAGCAGTGTCTTATAAAGCCTCAGCACCACATCCCTGCTCTTGTATTCTAGACCTCTTGAAATGAATCCTAACATTGCATTTGCCTTCCTCACCACCGACTCAACCTGCAAGTTAATCTTTAGGGTGTTCTGCACAAAACCTCCCATGTCTCTCTGCATCTCAGAGTTTTGGATTGTCTCCTTATTTAGAAAATAGTCTGCACATTTATTTCTACTACCAAAGTGCATGACCATGCATTTTCCAACATTGTATTTCATTTGCCTCTTTCTTGTCCATTCTCCGAATCTAAATCCTTCTGCAGCCTACTTGTTTGCTCAATACTACCTGCCCCTCCACCAATCTTCATATCATCTGCAAACTTGGCATCTATTCCATCATCTAAATCAGAAGTGGTCCCAACACTGATCCCTGCAGTACACCACTAGTCACTGGCAGCCAACCAGAAAGGTTCCTTTTAATTTCCACTCGCTGGCTCCTAACAATCAGTCAATGCTTTAACCATGCCAGTAACTTTCCCATAATACCATGAGCTCTTAACATGGTAAGTAGCCTCATGTGTGACACCTTGTCAAAGATCTTTGGAAAGTCCAAATATACAACATCCACTACATCTCCTTTACCTATCATACTTGTAATCTCCTCAAAGAATTCCAACAGGTTTTTCAGACAAGATTTTCCCTTGCTGACTTCGTCCTATCTTGTCCTATGTCACCAAGTACTCCATAACCTCATCCTTAACGATTGATTCCAACATCTTCCCAACCACTGAGGTCAGGCTAACTGGCCTATAGTTTCCATTCAGCTGCCTTCCTTCTTTCTTGAAGAGTGGAGTGACATTTGCAGTTTTCCAGTTTACTGGCACCATACCAGAGTCCAATGATTTTTGAAAGATCATTACCAATTCTTCCACAATCTCCGCTGCTACCTCTTTCAGAAACCAAGGGTGCAGTTCATTTGGTCCGGGTAACTTACAGTTGAAGTCAGAAGTTTACGTACTCCTTAGCCAAATACATTTAAACTCAGTTTTTCATAATTCCTGATATTTAGTCCTAGAAAACATTCCCTGTCTTAGGTCAATTAGGATCACTACTTTATTTTAAGAATGTGAAATGTCAGAATGATAGTAGAGAGAATGATTTATTTCAGCTTTTATTTCTTACATCTCTTTTCCAGTGGGTCAGAAGTTTACATACACTTTGTTAGTATTTGGTAGCATTGCTTTAAATTGTTTAACTTGGGTCAAACATTTTGGGTAGCCTTCCACAAGCTCCTCAGAGTAAGTTGCTGGAATTTTGTTCCATTCCTCCAGACAGATCTGGTGTAACTGAGTCAGATTTGTAGGCCTCCTTGCTCGCACATACTTTTTCAGTTCTGCCCACAAATTTTCTATCAGATTGAGTTCAGGCCTTTGTGATGGCCACTCCAATACCTTGACTTTGTTGTCCTTAAGCAACTTTGCCACAACTTTGGAGGTATGCTTGGGGTCATTATCCATTTGGAAGACCCATTTAACTTCCTGGCTGATGTCTTCTAACTAACTAACCCTCCACACAGGTATTAATATCGAAGTAGTGAAATGGATTCAGCAGTGGTTGGATGGGAGACGTCAGAGAGTGGTGGTGGAAAACTGTTTGTCAGATTGGAGGACGGTGTCTAGTGGTGTGCCTCAGGAATCTGTACTGTGTCCAGTGTTGTTTGTCATATATATTAATGATCTGGATGATGGAGTGGTAAATTGGATTAGTAAGTATGCAGATGATACCAAGGTAGGTGGAGTTGTGGATAATGAAGTAGGTTTTCAAAGTTTGCAGAGAGATTTAGACCACTTAGAAGAGTGGGCTGAAAGATAGCAGATAGAGTTTAATGCTGAAAAATGAGGTGCTACATGTTGGTAGGACTAATCAAAATAGGACATACATGGTAAATGGTAGGGCATTGAAGAATGCAGTAGAACAGAGGGACCTAGGAATAATGGTGCATAGTTCCCAGAAGGTGGAATCTCATGTGGATAGGGTGGTGAAGAAAGCTTTTTGTATGCTGGCCTTTATTAATCAGAGCATCGAGTATAGTAGTTGGGATGTAATGTTGAAATTGTATAAGGCATGGGTAAGGCCAAATTTGGAGTATTGTGTACAATTCTGGTCACCGAATTATAGGAAAGATGTCAATAAAATTGAGAGAGTACAGAGGAGATTTACTAGAATGTTCCCTGGGTTTCATCTCCTAAGTTACAGAGAAAGGTTGAACAAGTTGGGTCTTTATTCTTTGGAGCGTAGAAGGTTGAGGGGGGACTTGATAGAGGTATTTAAAATTATGAGGGGGATAGATAGATTTGAAGTAGATAGGCTTTTTCCATTGAGAGTCGGGGAGATTCAAACAAGAGGACATGAGTTGAGAGTTAAAGGGCAAAAGTTTAGGGGTAACATGATAGTGGTAGCTGTGTGAACGAGCTTCCAGCAGGAGTGGTTGAGGCAGGTTCGATGTTGTCACTTAAAGTTAAATTGGATAGATATATGGACGGGAAAGGAATGGAGGGTTTATGGGCTGAGTGCAGGTCAGTGGGACTAGGTGAGAGTAAGAGTTCAGCATGGACTAGAAGGGCCAAGATGGCCTGTTTCAGTGCTGTAATTGCTATATAGTTATATATTATATGTTACATGGTCTTGAGATGTTGCTTCAATATATCCACATAATTGATCCTTCCTCATGATGCCATCTATTTTGTGAAGTGCACCAGCCCCTCCTGCAGCAAAGCGCCCCCACAACATGACGCTGCCACCCCCATGCTTCACGGTTGGGATGGTGTTCTTCGGCTTGCAAGCTTCAACCTTTTTCCTCCAAACATAACGATGGTCATTATGGCCAAACAGTTCAATTTTTGTTTCATAAGACCAGAGTACATTTCTCCAAAAAGTAAGATCTTTGTCCCCATGTGCACTTGCAAACTGTAGTCTGGCTTTTTTATGGCAGTTTGGAGCAGTGGCTTCTTCCTTGCTGAGCAGCCTTTCAGGTTATGTTGAAACAGGACTTGTTTTACTGTGGATATAGATACTTGTCTACCTGTTTCCTCCAGCATCTTTACAAGGTTCTTTGCTGTTGTTCTGGGATTGATTTGCACTTTTCGCATCAAAGTACATTCATCTCTAGTAGACAAAATGCGTCTCCTTCCTGAGCGGTATGACGGCTGCGTGGTCCCATCGTGTTTATACTTGTGTACTATTGTTTGTACAGATTTACGTGGTACCTTCAAGCATTTGGAAATTGCTCCCAAGGATGAACCAGACTTGACATCATTTTCTGACCTCAATTCAATAAAAAATTTGTGGGCAGAACTGAAAAAGCGTGTGTGAGCAAGGAGGCCTACAAACCTGACTCAGTTTCACCAGTTCTGTCTGGAGGAATGGAACAAAATTCCAGCAAATTACTCTGAGAAGCTTGTGGAAGGCTACACAAAATGTTTGACCCAGGTTAAACAACTTAAAGGCAATGCTACCAAATATTAACAAAGTGTATGTAAATTTCTGACCCACTGGGAAAGTGATGAAAGAAATAAAAGCTGAAATAAATCATTCTCTCTACAATTATTCTGACATTTCACCATCTTAAAATAAAATAGTGATCCTAACTGACCTAAGATAGGGAATGTTTTCTAGACTTAAATATCAGGAATTGTGAAAAACTGAGTTTAAATGTATTTGGCTAAGGTGTATGTAAACTTTTGACTTCAACTGTATGTACCCTCAGGTCTTTCAGCCTTTTGTGCACCTTCTCCCTTGTAATAGTAACTGCACTCATTTCCCTTCCCTCACACTCTTTTACATCTGCCCAGAAACTGATAATATGACACCTTTTTATCAACCACTAAAATCCACATCCAATGCCAAGGAAATTGTTTGTGTGGAATTAGTGTGGGAGACCGTAGGTGTGCTGGCGCCTGGGCCCAGACATGATATTAGAAATATGCCTATTGTACATGCAGTTCAGCTGCCTACCACCTGTATGAGGCTCCTAGTACAAACTCTACTGGTTGCATACAACTGCATAATGAATGGACCGCTGCCAACCATAAGAATTGGAATCAAATTCCACCCCTCTTCCAGCCCATCCTATTATTGCAATCAACCTACATTGTGAGTGCACCACTTTAATTAACTTTCCCTACTCTGATGTAGCCTTCAAATCTCTCCTCAAGCCACTTCCAATTCCATCAACCGATTTATTATTTGAAACAAGAAGTCCTGGCAGAATAATTGAAGCAAAGGGTGAAAGATTACTGCAGGTTGAGGAGAATGTAGAACTGAGGCTAGTTTCCGAACAACTAGGATTTTACTAATCGCAGGTTAGGCTTAACGTACAAAGAACTGTTGCTCTTTGTACATTTCTTACCCACTGCACAAGCTTTCAGTCTTAACTATGGTTGAGTCAATTTCTAGGCCTCTATTATTTAGTCTATTCAGAAGTAGTTGCACAGATCAACACACACTCATTATAAACAGTTGGTAGGGTCTTGATTAGTAAGGGTGTCAAAGGTTACAGGGAGACAGCTGGAAAATGGGGTTGAGAGGGAAAATCAATAAGCAATAATCAAGTCGCAGAGTATACTTATGGGCGTAATTCTGCTCCTATGTCTAATAGTCAACTTTAAACTACTTTAAAAATTACTTTAAAGTTGTCGAATTGTTTCACAGGAAATTATGCCCATTTCTCGCAGTATAATTATATTTCAAAATGGAACTTTTTTTTGCACAAAGCCAGAAGGTCCACTATTAGATTCCTATCAACTAGAAGGAAGCCTGTAAAATTAACAGCCTTTAAATGGAACATCAAGAACACCACCAAATAATTTCAACCCACCACCTTGTATTATCAGCTGTTATATAGTCACCAGCACTTAACAACTTGCACCGACATTTCACAGTACCTTTGTCACACAGGTGCAAGAACTACTAAACTACTGAAAACTCCTTTCAGACTGAGTTTTACTAACTGCTTAATTTCTGTTTCACATTAACCTCTTGAGCACAGTAACCTTAAAGCAATAAACCCATTCCATGATCAAACCAACCAGAACAAGCTAAAGAGATACATTTTTATAAAGGTACAAATGGCTGAAAACTTCAGATTAAACAAAATAATTGATGCAAATTAAATTAAAAGGAAAGCTAATGAGGAGAGAAAATCCAACTAAATAACCTGTTGAACACACTAACTTGATTTAAGACCGATAAAGCCACAAGTGTATCTTTTGCTTAATAACAAAATAAATTCACCTGCAGCAAACATAGATCCTGAGTGAGGAAATTTTTCTCATTTAATGATAAAGAGAAATACCTGCTAACAATTTATGTAAATAGGTTTTACACCAAATTAATTGCATGTAGTTTTATAATCCAAGTATCAAAGTAATAATAAATATCCAATGTTCACATTAAAGAAATATAAATCAATGTGATGAAACAATAATTCTGTCACCTCCTAATTAGTATGTCAATGTTTATGCCATTATTGGGTGTCACACCTCAGACAATGACCATAATATTCTGTTCAATAATATTGTCTGCACTTAATTAAAATACGATTGTCACAGACTTACTTCTGCTCTGTATGAATACATGATTATTTACTAAAAAGAATTAACAGTGCAGTAGCACATGACTTCACTTGCTATCAGTAACACCGTGCAAATTAGCTCATTCCTACAGTACAAGCTAATCTTGTAGAAATAGTGCTAGGTTCCATGACAGAGCAACACATAGATTAATTTATGACAAAAAGTAAATGGCTAATAGGCACTATGATAATAGTTCACTGCAGGTAGGAATTAAAAAAGACTTTAAAATAAAAAAATCACCAGTTAAATAATTCTTTAAAAATGAAGGAAATCCTCATGGATTCATTGGCATAGGGAACGGTAGATAATTACCTCAGGTGTAACTTTTTGTTAAGAAGAAAACTTACACTGAAAATGAAAAATTATCTTTCACTCTTCATCATCAATTGACATCTTGTCCAAATTCCATTATATCAGACTTACGTTTTTTAAAGCCTTGCCTTTAGCTCAATTATTTACCCTGTACTTTTATGGTAATACACACCAAAACTGATTTCTCCTTTGCCATTCTTGTCAAATAGTTGAAGAGCAACTTTGTTATAAAACAGCTGGAGCACATAAAACTGACTCAAATGTAAAAAAAATCTTTAGAGGAGATCAACCTGCAAAAAAAGTGCCAACTGTTCAAGTGCAGTGTAAGTAAGAGCATTTTATTAAAGTTGGGATTGGAGGAGAAAGGTGACAAACCCTTAAATAAAGTGTCACAATACCTCTGTTATAGTTGAAGCCATATGGAGCTTTTGAAAATTTAGTGAAGAAGTATTATTTTGCAAAGATTTTAGTTCTTCACTGCAGTTATGTATTGCAGTAAAATCTACTTTCCAAAGTAAATCAAATTTATATTATTATCTGTAAGACATATACAATAGTTGCAAATTTAGTTAATGACTGGGATTGCCTGTGAATGCTTCAATAGTGGAATCCCTAGAGGATTCATAGAAATATAGAAACATAGAAACATAGAAAAACATACTGCACAATACAGGCCTTTTGGCACACAAAGCTGTGCCGAGCTACTTTAGAACTACCTAGGCTTTACCCATAGCCCTCGATTTTTTTCTAATCTCCATGTAGCCATCCAGGAGTCTCTTAAAAGACCCTATCATTTCTGCCTCCACCACCGCCGCCGGCAGCCCATTCCACGCACTCACCACTCTGCGTAAAAAACTTACTCCTGACATCTCCTCTGTACCTACTTCCAAGCACCTTAAAACTATGCCCTCTCGTGCTAGCCATTTCAGCCCTGGGGAAAAGCCTCTGACTATCCACACGATCAATGCCTCTCATTATCTTGTACACCTCTATCAAGTCACCTCTCATCCTCCTTTGCTCCAAGGAGAAAAGGCCGAGTCCACTCAAACTATTCTCATAAGGTATGCTCCCCAATCCAGGCAACATCCTTGTAAATCTCCTCTGCATCCTTTCTATGGTTTCCACGTCCTTCCTATAGTGAGGCGACCAGAATTGAGCACAGTACTCCAAGTGGGGTCAAACCAGGATCCTATATAGCTGCAACATTACCTCTCGGCTCTTAAACTCAATCCCATGATTGACAAAGGCCAATGCATCGTATGCCTTCTTTACCACAGAGTCAACCTGCGTAGCAGCTTTGAATGTCCTATGGACTTGGACCCCAAGATCCCTCTGATCCTCCACACTGCCAGTAGTCTTACCGTTAATACGATATTTTGCCATCATATTTGACCTACCAAAATGAACCACCTCACACTTATCTGGGTTGAACTCCATCTGCCACTTCTCAGCCCAGTTTTGCATCCTATCAATATCCTGTTGTAACCTCTGACAGCCCTCCACACTATCCACAACACACCCAACCTTTGTGTCATTAGCAAATTTACTGACCCATCCCTCCACTTCCTCATCCAGGTCATTTATAAAAATCTCAAAGAGTTGGGGTCCCAGAACAGATCCCTAAGGCACACCACTGGTCACCGACCTCCATGCAGAATATGACCTGTCTACAACCACTCTTTACCTTCTGTGGACAAGCCAGTTCTGGATCCACAAAACAATGTCCACTTGGATCCCATGCCTCTTTACTTTCTCAATAAGACTTGCATGGGATACCTTATCAAAAGCCTTGCTAAAATCCATATACACTACATCTACGGCTCTACCTTCATCAATGTGCTTAGTCACATCGTCAAAAGATTCAGGATGGAGGATGATGGAACTCTCAAATAAAACTGGAAAGCTCTAGCAGAATCAAATGGGGGAAAGGTTGGAGCCAAAAGCTTAGTTTCCTCTTTTTCCCTTCCCAGAGATGTATTCTCACATACTAAATGTCTGCAGTAATCTTCTTCTTCGTCAAGGATTTAATTAAAATCACTATTTTTGTCGGCTTATTAGCATTTTTATTGAAGAAAAAAATATAGAACTTATTGGATTGAGAGCATTCCTGTTTAAGTTTAAGGATGCTCAGGCATCATTTCATGTACTATTAAAAATGTGGATGTTCCACAACTTGAGGAGTTGGAAGGTGAAAAAATGGGACAAATTCACAGCAAGAAATCATAAAATGAAACATAACTATTTCAAAGTCTTTCTGCAATTTATACATGTGAGAAGAAGCAAGTAACTCCACCAGTTGAAGAAACACCATGTAGAGTAACACTGCAGACTTGACTAGGTTGACTAGATTATTTGAGACTGACCTATTGCTGGATACTTTCAAGAATGATTTAATCATGCTCATCCAGTAGGAGGTCCCTTTCAGGACTGCAAATGCCCACCAAAAGTCCCCTAACTCGTCTCATTTGTCACATCCCTCTTCAACCAAACCTATCACAGCTATGTGTCTCATTCCCCAACTCTATATTCACTCAGTGAGTCTGTTTCCCAACAATTAACTCTTCGATCCCAACTCAACTCTCTATGCAGTACTCTGGATGTATATGACTCTTTCTGAGCCGTAGCCTTCCTTCTGAACTACCCATTCACATTTTGTCACAGTTCGAGACTTACTTAATAATCGTTTTTTCTTGGACTCAAGTGCTGCTAAATTTTGTTGCTGTGAGCACACCATTTAAACAATGATTATTGCACTGTATAATCACTCTACAACATGTCTGTCCTGTGCCAGTGGATTTCCAGATCATTGTAACTACTGACGCTATTGAAATAGCTATATTCTTACAATGGCCAAAGTATTAAATTGAATATAAATTTACCTGTCATTAATACTGAAAACATCACTTACAATGCGTCCTGTAATACAGAAAAAGATAAATGATTATTGAACGTTCTGATGAAGGTCATTTGCCTGACACACATTAACACACTTCCTCTCTCCACAGATGCTGATGATCTGCAGTGTGAATGCAGTGTGTTCTGCTTTTATCTTCTTCTTTTTATCTTCTTAGGCAGTACATCAGGGTTGAAAATGATTTGTTTGCACTCTGAAATGGAAGGGCAGAAGAGTCCTTGTATAAATTCTTCGTAGCGTGGCAGTGGTTGTGACAGTGAAAAAACACAAGCTCCCTCTAAATGAATCATATAAGGTTACTCACAAGTTTCTGTTCAAAGCAAATGTTTCCAAGTACCATACATTTGCAATCCTTGTTAATTATGAATGAACCAGCATAGTGCCTTCCCATGTCTGCCATATCACTTAAAAAAACTACTGAATGAACTACTTTTCCTTATTCCGCTTAAATTTTGTCTTATCTTAAATAGTGTGCTCTTGTAAATTTTTTTTCACTGTACACAATTTTATTTGACTTGTATAAGGAATGCCCATGGCTATACCTTTTGTATGAAGGAAGTGGGAGGAGCCAAAAGAGAGATTATTGAGAGTGAGGATCAGTTCTGTCAGATGGAGGAGAGTGGTGGTCAAGGGGAACTGGTTGGGTCTATTGTCTAGAAAATAGCAGACGGCTTTGAGGCCTTCCTGATGGGGGATGGAGGTGTATAGGGACTGGACATCCATAGTGAAAATGTGATGACCAGAGTCAGGAAACTTGTAGTCATAGACGTGTGGTGGAGAATATATTGACTGGTTGCATCACTGCCTGGTATTAAAACACCAATTCTCTTGAATGGACAATCCTACAAAAAGTAGTGGATATTGCCCATCATGGCTAAAGTTCTCCCCACTACTGAGTACATCTACACAAGTGTTTTCACAGGAAAGCAGCATCCATCATTAGGGAGCACCTCCACCCAAGTTATGCTTTCTTCTCGCTGCTGCCATCAGGAAGAAGGTAAGGAGCCTCAGGGCTCACCCCACCTGGTTCAGGAACAGTTATCACCCCTCAACCATCAAGCTCCTGAACCAGAGTGGATAACTTCACTCAATTTCACTAGCCCCATCATTAAATTATTCCCACAGCCTATAGAATCACTTTCAAGTACTCTTCATCTCATGCTCTTGATATATATTGCTTGCTTGCTTGTTTGTTTGTTTGTTTCTTTCTTTCTTTATTATTTCATTTTATTTCTTTTTCTAATTCTGTTGTTTGTCTTTTGCACACTGGTTGTCCACCCTGCTGGCGTGGGATTTCATTGATTCTATGATGGATATTGGATTTATTGACTATGCCTGCAAGATAATGAATCTCAGAGTTGTATATGGTGGCATATATGTACTTCAATATTAAGTTTACTTTGAACTTTATTTGCTATCTGCTGGGGAATTCGGCAAGGTTGAGAGGGGGTATGCAGTTATCATTTCCTAATGACAGAACGCAAACCCATGGTTGGCTCCATTACTTCTCGCTGATTGAAACATCGAACAAGATTGAACTGAACAAGGACAAAAGTGGAAGGTAAGTGGGTGTTCAGCATTGTCTACCTGTGTTTGACTGGTCTCCCTCTCGCTACTGATTGGGGAAAGTGCAGGAGTTTTGGATTTGATCGCCTTGGCAGCCTATCTTGTGACTGTGGAACTCCTTCTTGGGGAACTCTGCGGTTTGATGTTTAAGATTCTCAGTGCTAATCCTGCTCTGCGAACTCAATTTTTGAAGACTCTTCTAAACATACATAGAACCTTTGAACATTTGAGAAATTCAGCAGGTCAAGCAACAACTGTGGGGAGAAAGGAAGTTTCAGCATTTGATTTGGAGAGAGAAGAACTCTTTCAAAATTGGCATTCGGTAAAATGAAAGGTTATGGATTCATGGTTAAGGGTGCCCACTTAAGACCAACCTGAGGAAACACTTCTTCTCTGATTATTTGAATCTTAAGGATACTCCACTTGAAGAGCTGTGGATACTAAGAAGGAACAAATAGTCAAAGAAAAAAGATTTTTGGATGATTGAAAAATCAAGAATTACGTGTGTAGAGAAGACAGGGATTTGGAGTTCAGGCCAAGTAATAGATCAAACTTGATCTTATGAAATATTGATGTGATTTCTAAGGACCATATAACTTAATAACCATATAACAGTGTTTCTGTTTCTTCTGTTTGAATGTTTAATACCCTCTTAGATCTTGAAGCCGCTGTTTATTTTCTCAAACAGAATTAGCCTCTGAACCCTATATTGAAGCATAATTTTTGTGATGTCCCACTTTACAATCTCTGGACCTCTGTATCAACCATATTTAATGACAAGAATTAAGAACCCTATTTTGTTGTTATGATTAGCTACACTTAATCTTTGCAGTTCTTCAGTATAACACTTTCAAACTTTTAAATACTTTCTCTAAGTTACTTCCCTGATATTATGAACTCCACACTGCAAAAAAAACCAAATCTTTCCTTTTAATTTCCCAAATATACAGGAAATTACACCATGAGCAGTGAAAACAGTATGTTAAATTTGAAGAAGTGTAATTAAATTGCTCCTACACCTTAGAAGTATGCTTGGGTCCTGAATGGAAGGCAAAGAACAGTAAATGGTTAATTGTTACTGATGTTGGTACACAGTCATAGAGGAGTGAAGAAGGTCAAGTGCTACTTCAGTAAAATCCCTTTGCAATGCAGAAAGACGGGAGATCGAGAATGCAGGGCGGCTTCATGCTGGAAAATATACTTCAGTGTTACAGGGGTCAGGAGGTTTTCCAAATCCATGTAGACTGGGAAAATCAGGTTAGTAGTGGACACCAAGAAAAAGAATTTGTGAAATATCTATCAGAAGGCTTTTTAGAGCAGGCTGAGTACAGCTCATTGGGGAACTGGCATTTCTGGATTTGCAGTTGTATAAGGGGGCATACTTGATCAGGGAGCTTAAGGTGAAGGAACTCTTGGAAGGCGGTCACCATGATGGAATTCACCCTGCAGTTTAAGAGGAAGAAGCTGATGCTGGTATCACAGTTGAGTAAAGCTAACTGCAGAAAGGCATAAGGGAAGAGCAGGCCAGAGTTGATTGGAAGGGGACCTAGCGGGGGGGATGGTGGAACAGCAAGGGCAAGGGTTTCTGGGAGGTACAGAAGAATTTTGTCCCAAGGAAGAAGCATATTGAGGGAAGAGTGAAGCAAGAGTGAAGTTGCTGGGAAGTCGAGCACAGCATAAAAGCAAAAGAGAAGGCATATAATGTGGTGAAGATTAGTAGGAAGCCAGAGGATTGGGAAACGTTTAAGAAAGCAAGACCATAAACAAAAAGCTGTAAGGGAGGAGAAGATAACATATGAGGGTAAAATAATAAAAAACAAAATTGCATATGTTTTTTCTTTAGATACATAGATGTTAAGAGAGAGGCAGGAGTGGACATAGTGGAAAATAATACTGCAGAAGTAGCATGGGGTAAAAAAACAATGATAGAGGAATCGATTAGGTACTTGTCTTCAGTCTTTGTAATAGAAGACACCTGCAATGTGTCAGAAATTCAAGAGTTGGGAGTAGAAGTGAGTGCAGAGGCCATAACTAAGTAGTAGTTGCTGGAGAAGATGGAAGGCCTGAGAATGAATAAGATCCTGGACCAGATGGACTACACATCAAAGTTCTGAAAGAGTTAACTGAAGAGATTGTGGAGTTATTAAGTAGTGATCTTTCAAGGATCAATTAAGTGTGGGAGGGTCCCAGAGGACTAGAAAATCACACATGTAACACCCTTGTTTAAGAAGTGAGGGAGACAAAAGACAAGAAATTGTAGATCAATTAGTATGACCTCAATGGCTTATAAGTTTGTTAATAAGGATGAGATTTTGGAATACTTGGAAGTATCGGATAAGATAGGATAAAGTCAGCACAATTTCATTAAAGGGAGATCTTGCCTGACAAATTAGTTAGAATTCTTTAAGGAAGTAACAAGAATTCATGAAGATAGAGAAAAGTTATTAACATAGACAGAAGACTGCCTAACTGGTAGAAGGCAGAGAATAGAGTAAAGGGATCCCTTTCAGAATAGCTGCCAATTTAGAATTACAGTTGCAGAGGTCAGTGCTGAGATGATAACTTAGAGCACTGAGAAACACCCACAACATTGTTAATTTAAACTCATGCAAATCATGCAAACTTTCCTTTTTGTACGTTAATCATGAGTGAGATAAATGAACTACTGTCAGTATATTTTGCCAGGCAAATGTTCCCACCATCAAGAATCCGATCACCTTCAACCACCTCCGTTTGGCAGGTTATATTGTTGGCATATCTGTTACCAGGAAGGATGTAGAAAAAATTTGGCATGCTAAAGAAATTTGGCATGTCCCCATTAACATGCCAATTTTTATTGATGCACCATAGTTTGGTGTTGCTCTCCCTGTGACAGCAAGAAATGGCAGAGTTTTGCGAAACTAAACTAACAAAGAAAGAACCTTCTTTCTATGAGCTCTGTCTACACACCCTGCTGCTTCAGTAAAGCAGCCAGCATGATCAAAGGTCACACCTAGCCCAGACATTCTCTCTTTTCCACTCTTCTCCACTCTCCTATCAGGCAGAAGATACAAAATCCTGAAAGCTTTTACCATCAGGCTCAAGCACAGCTTCTATCCTGCTGATTGAAGTCTATTAAATGGCTCCCGTCTAGTACAATAAGGTGGAGTCTTGATCTCTGCATTCTGTTTTTATTTTACTGTGTACTACCTCAAAACACCATGTAATGAATTGATCTGTATGAATAGTAGGCAAGACAAATTTAAAACGGTACCTTGGTATATGAAAAAATAATAAACCAACTTACCAGCAAAGTAGATGAAGTGATCCAGTCTTTGGCAAGAGCAGGACTGGAACAAAGAATGTTTCATATTTCCCAGAAAGAAGCAGGTAAAATTAACCCCCACATGACTTTTCAAAATAATTTTTGTTTAATTAGTAGAAGGTATTTACAAATCCACCTTGGCAAAGAAGACCTATGGTAAAAGATCATAAGACCATAAGACATAGGAGCAGAATTAAGCCATCTGGCCAATTGAGTCTGCTCTGCTATTCAATCAATCATGGCTGATCCTTTTTTCCCCTCAGCCCCACCCCATGGCCTTCTCCCCGTAACCTTTGATGCTGTATACAATCAAGAACCTATCAAGCTCTGCCTTAAATATACTCAATGACCTGGCCTCCACAGCTGCCTGTGGTAACAAATTCCACACATTCACCACCTTCTGGCTATAGAAGTTTCTCCACCTCTCTGTTTTAAATGGATGTCCCTCTATCCTGAGGCTGTGCCCTCTTGTACTAGATGCCTCCACCATGGGAAACATCCTTTCCACATCTACTCTGTCTAGGCCTATCAACAAAGGTTTCAATGAGATCCCCCCTCAGAGCAGTCAGATGTTGCTCATATGATAAACCTTTCATTCCCTGAATCATCCTTGTGAACCTCTTCTGAAACCTCTCCGATGCCAACACATCTTTTCTGAGATAAGAAGTCTAAAACTGTTCACAATACTGAAGGTGAGGCTACAGCAGTGCCTTATAAAGCCTCAACATCACATCCCTGCTCTTGTATTCTAGACCTCTTGAAATGAATGCTAATATGGCACTTGCCATCCTCACCACCAACTCAACCTGCAAGTTTATCTTTTGGGTGCTCTGCACAAGGGCTCCCAAGTCCCTGTACATCTCAGATATTTGGATTTTCTCCCCATTTAGGAAATAGTCTGCACATTTATTTCTTCTACCATTGTGCCTTTGTATTTCATTTGCCACTTTCTTGCCCATTCTCCTTATCTGTCAAAGTCCTTCTGCAGCCTATCTGTTTCCTCAACACTACCTGTCCCTCCACCAATTTTTGTATCATCTGCAAACTTGGCAACAAAGCCATCTATTCCATCATCTAAATCATTGATATACAGCATAAAAAGAAGTGGGCCTAACACCAACTCCTGCGGAACACCACTAGTCACTGACAGCCAACCAGAAAAGGATCCTTTCATGACCACTCACTGCCTCCTACCCATCAACCAATGCTCTAACCATGCCAGTTACGTTCCTGTAATGCCATGGGCTCTTAACTTGGTGAGCAGCATCCTGTGTGGCACCTTGTCAAAGGCCTTCTAACAGCCCAAATATACAACATCCACTGCATCCTCTTTATCTATCCTATTTGCAATCTCCTCAAAGAATTCCATCAAGTTCGTTAGGGAAGATTTTCCCTGAAAGAAACCATGCTGACTTTGTCCTATCTTGTCCTGTGTCACCAAGTACTCCATAACCTCATTCTTCACAATTGACTCCAGCACCTTCCCGACCACTCAGGTCAGGATAACTGATCTATACATTTCCTTTCTGCTGCCTTCCTCCTTTCTTAAAGAATGGACTGACATTTGCAATTTTCCAGTCCTCTGGCACCATGCCAGAGTCCAATAATTTTTGAAAGATTATTGCTAATGCTTCTGTAATCTCTACCACTACCTCTTTCAGAGCCCTAGGGTACAGTTCATCTGGTCCGGGTGACTTATGTACCCTTAGATCTTTCAGCTTTATGAGCACCTCCTCCCTTGTAATACTAACTGGCACCCTGCTAGTGTCTTCTACAGTGAAGACTAATGCAAAATACTCATTTAATTTATTTGCCATCTCCTTGTCCCCTGTTATTATTTCTCCAGCCTCAATTTCTAGTGGTCCTATATCCACTCTCATCTCTCTTTTAGTGGTTAGACTAGACAAGTGAGTGTTCAATACATTTCATGCTAGTTCTGACTACAGAATTTAGTTATTCACAGAAAAACTACTTTTCTTCTTCTTGGTCTCCATCCACCTACATTCATGAAGTTACTAATTGTTTCTGCCATGTTAATGTTTTCCTGTTTCCTGACTAGATCCATCTTATTTTCACTACATATGGCTAACTTCTCCTGATGATACAAAGCCTGTCATTTACAACAACACCTCTATTTACATCTTTCTAACTTCTCCATCTACAGCAATCCAGAAGTTTATTCTGTGTGGGCATCCTGGTTCATTAGTTAATCCTCACCAATGACTCCTCTTATCTCCCCCCTTCCATCACATCATCTAAAATTGCCAACAGTCCTTCCCTCTGAAAAGGCAAGTTATTTCTATTAATTCACTACAGTCGCTGTTCAACATGTGGTCTTCCCTACACAGGAGGATTAACACTGATCGAGTAGTTGTTCTGTTCAATATGCAAGTGTGATACTAGAGCTTCAGGTTACCTAGAAATTAATTTGTAAAATTCCAATTAAATATTCTTCATTGTTGAGCTCCCAGAAGTCTAATTTTAATCTTGACTCATAATAACACTCCCACCCCTGAGCCAGAAATCTGTGGATTCAAATTCCACAGGAATTGTGCAAAGGGAGGGGGGTGCTTGGGGGTTTCGGGCACTTTCGATGTTCTATCATTCGTTCTATGGGGTTCTTTTTCATGGATGTCTGTGAAGAATAAGAACGTCAGGTTCTATACTGTGTACATTTGCTGATATTAAAATGTACCTTTGAACCTTTGAAAGATTTGTGCATACCATCTAGGTTGACGTCAGTGGGAGCTGTGTGGGAGAAATTCCAATACAATTGCATGCTCAAACTATGTAGCAGTAGGCAGCAATGAGTGGTTTAGTTATTCACTCTAAGCTGAAATCCACCAGTGTCCTGTGCCTTGTTGCACCATTTGGCAATGGAAAAGTGGTGTCCGATACTCATTTGGCAGCAAGATTCAGTACAAGGGCAACCATAGGCCAGTTCATAAAAGCTATGTCCTGAGAGGAGGGAACTTTGGGATCTGTAGTTTGGATAATAGTGGGGCAATCAGATCCGTCCATTCCAATGGGATTGGGCAGGTGAAAGTATTCTGCAGTTCCAAAATTGTCAGTGGAGAAATGAACAACGTTAACTTTTTTTGTCAATTACTAATCCTAAGTGAAGCTCATGGACCTAAAACATTAAAAAGCTTTTTAGTCCGTAAATGCTGCCTAACCTGCATTTTTAACTTGTAATCTGTTTCATATCCAACTTCCAGCTTTGGCAGCATATGATGTTCAGTTTACCTGGTCAATTATCTCAATAATATATGTTAGGGGTTCCCCATTTAAAAATGGCTGTTTTATTTCCTAATATAACAGTAATGACACTCCAAAATACTTGATTAAACTGAAGATGTGGAAAGTAGAATATAAATCTAGCTTCCTTCTTTCTTTAAAATGCACTTCATAATGGAAAGTGGCAAACAGAATGTTGGGAAACTTGTATTCCTTGCTGAGGAGAGAAGTAAATACACTTTAAAGCAAGTTACTCTCATGGACATCCTAATGTCTAGCTTGGGGGAAACTTGGTAGAAAATTAGCTTCTTAATGTAAACCTAAACAGAGAAGAACAAAGATGTTTTCTCCCTAATTTCATAAAATACTATATTTAAAAGTTACTTTGAAAGTATCCACATAAAAAAATTGCAATACGTGTACACATCTTGTTGGAAGTAAACTCAAAGAAACTACTTTAACATGTCTGTACTGTTAATTTAGAAACTTTCTAAAACAAAGTACCAGGCATACTACAAGCATACTAGCTCCTCCAATTACATTCAAGTCATTTGGTTTTAATTCACGTTTAGAAAATGAAGTCAGTATGTTAGAAACTCTTAGGGTTTGAAGTAGCAGTCATATAATAGCTTCTAATCAAATTAGATTGAGGTTACTGTTTATTACCACACAAGACCCCATTATTTAGCACTTCACAGTGATCTTAAACTAACATGTATTATTTCTCTTTTGGCATATACATTTAAAAAGTTAGTGTTTGAACTTCAGTTTGTTCTCCAAACAAATCCTAAAATGTCAACTTTTAATCATATTGAATATGGTTCATTAACCTGTTTCAAATTAATCATTTAATTCAACATAACATTCAGAAAAATACCTTATCCCTTATTACCACAAAACCATGGATATCATCCTTCATATATGATGATAAGATCTGTCCGACAGACCAACACAAGACTGCTGTTACCAAATTTTAATTTGAGCAGTCAAACCCCACCAAAACAGAACAATGAATTATTATGCTTCTTCAGTGCATCCCTCAACCAAGTAAAGTTTCTCTTCCAATGTCCCCATTGTTAATATTGCCAAGAAGTATCTACAGATTTTTACTCAACACCTATAAATATTGAATTCTCATCTGCTATTCAATAAAACCCCATATCATTTGATTGTAATGCCCAAACCAGAACTACAGCCATAAGCCCTGAAGCTGGAACCATTTTATAAAACATCTATAGCAAATCGCATTTTGTAAGAACGTATAAAGAGTTATCCTATCAAACCATAATTCCAGATGAAATTTTAAGTTAAGTGTTTAAGCCATTTCAAGTTCAGCGCCGATGGCCATGTGGCAATTTGGGTATAATGCAAAAGTTGTTTAGTAAATGAGATGGCTGGCATGGTCTAAAATTATTAGATTTAACGCTCCGAGCAAAGTGTTACACTGCCAGACTTCAAGGTGGTCAACAACCACAGTTTAAAGTTCAAAGTAAATTTAAGATCAATATTCGCATATGTCACCCTGAGATTAATGTTCAAGGAGGCTACGGAAGGAAAGCTAATACTACACATGAATTATTTGGAATTAGGTCATTCATTGTCGTCGTCATGGCTATTCCTCGAGGTCGAGGATGATGGTCTTCATTCTGAAGAAGTAGCCCACAGAGCAAAGACGCCTGTGTGTGTATTTGTTTAACGTGTACTTGATGTTGCACTCCAAGAAGCACGAGATACTTCACAAATCAACCAACTGATTCCAATGGCATGGAAACCACGACGATTGGAGCTGATGGATTTGTCGCAGCCTTCATCCGCCTTCACAGCCGTTAAGTTCAAAGTAACTTCATCCACCTGTTCCACCGTTGAGGTCTTGGTTGGGTTGTTCTTTGTCAGGGACCTCACCCTCGACCTTACCGCCGTGGGTGATCCTACCAGGAGCATAGCTCCAGACGGCATCGCTCTTGGGATCACAGGACCACGCAAGCTTCTCCACCACGACAAGGTGACAATCTATGGAGAAGTGGATTAGGTAGTGGTCAGCTAGTGGGAAATTAAAATGAGATTTCACACATGCACCCATACATATTGTGTATGATCTGACCACTGCCTCATGATAGCCTACCAGTGGGGCCACCAAAGATCAGTGCAGCCATGGGAATTCCCACGTCTGCACTAACCATTCATGAGCCCAAGGTACAAGATGACCCCAGGCTTCACTGCTGTGGCCACCCCATGAAGTGGAGCTGTTCATAAACAATAACTAGAGCTCGAATGACAGATCCTGAGGCCCTGTCCTCAAATTAGCCCAAATGCTCCTTAGAATATGGAGTTTCGAACCATGGGAAGATGGTTGACCTTAAGCTAGTGTAAAATCCAAATCTACAAAACCTACACACTCAGACTAAGCTCAAGGTAGTGATACTATGGAAAGATCAGATACCAGTGATTGATAAGTACTGGTCCAGGGAAACAACAGAATATTGAATATTGGCCAAAGTACTCATAAAACAAAGAAACAACCACCTTGATGGTGTTTTGATAGTTAAAGGCAGATTCTAATTCTCTGGAACATCTGTATAACAAAACACCTATGCCAGACACTTATTTATTGACAATAGCTCTGTACTCAACAACATAACTCCCAGGATCGAACCTGAAGATTGCGTAATAGCAGGATTCTTAGCAGTGTGGAGGAACAGAGGGATCTTGGGGTCCAATTCCATTGATCCTTCAAAGTTCCCTAAGTTGATAGGGTGGTTAAGAGGGTGTATGGTGTGCTTGTCTTCAGTAGATAGAAGATTGAGTTCCAGAGCTGCAAGGTCATGTTGCAGCTCTATAAAACTCTGGTCAGAACACACTTGGAGTATTGTGTTCAATTCTGGTCACCTCATTACAGGAAGGATGTGGAAGATTTAGAGAGGGTGCAGAGGAGAATTAGCAGGATGCTGCCTCAATTGGAGAGCATGTCTTATGAGGAAAGGTTGAGCAAGCTAGGGCTTTGCACCTTGGAGCGATGGAGTATGGAAGGCGACTCACTTAAGGTGTATAAACTTATGAGAGGCATACATAGAGTGGTCAGGCAGTGGCTCTTTCCCAGAGTGATGAAGGCCATTAACAGAGGACATCCTTTTAAGGAGACTGGAGCGAAGTTTAGGGGAGATGTTAGGGGTAGAAATCTTTACAGAGAGGGTGGTAGGTGCCTGGAATGCATTGCCGGGAATGGTGGCAGGGGCTAGTATAATAAGGACATTTAAGAGGGTCTTGGGTGCATCGTGCATGGATGTAAGAAAAATGCAGGATTATGTGCTGTGTAGGAGGGAAGGGTTAGATTTATTGTGGAGTACATTTTTATAAGTCAGCTAAACACCATGGGCCGAAGGGCCTGTATTGAGCTGTATTGTTCTACGTTCTATATTCTACGCTGAAACAAACTCACTTCCAAACTCTGAATCCCAGGACTCTGTTCCCCCGCCCCCCCCAACCAACAACTGGGTCCTTCACTACCTGACTAACAGGTCACATTCAGTAGAAGTAGGCAGGAACTCCTGCTCCTTGATTACCCTCAAGAGTACAGCCCTGCAGAGTTGTGTTCTCAGGCCCCTACAATGATCCCTGGACACTCACAACTGTGCGCCCTCATTTATAAGTCAGCAAATGACACCATTCTAGTGGGCTGGATCTCAAACATTGACACGGACTAGTGGATGCAGACAGAGTCCAGAATTTGATTTATTATCACCCATCTATATGATATCACATTTGTTGTTTTGTAGCAGCAGTATAGTGCAATTCATTAAGTTATTGTTGATTACAGAAATAACTAAGTTGTGCATAAAAAAGGAAGTGTTCATGAATCATTCAGAAACCTGATGTTGGAAGGGAACAACCTGTTTCTGAATCGTTGGTTGTAGGATTCAAGCTCATTGATAGAAATGTGAAGGTAGCCTGTCTCGAATGATGTGGTTCCTTGGTAACGGATGCCACCTTGCACTGCCTCTTGAAGATGACATGGTATCAAGACAACAACCTGTCCCCTCACTCAGCAAACTAAAAAAGCTGGTCATTGACTTCAAGAAGTGGAGTGGACAACATGCTACTGTTTGTATCAATGGTGCTGAGGTGCAGAGGGTTGTAAATTTAGTCAGCTCCATCTTGACTAAGGACATCTTCAAGGAGCAGTGTTTCAAAAAGGCAGCGTGCATTATTAAAGACCTCCAGCACCCAGGGCATGCCCTCTTCTCACTGTTGCCATCAGGTAGGAGATACAGAAGCCTGAAGGCACACACTCAGCAATTCAGGAACAGCTTCTTCCCCTCTGCCATCCGATTCCTAAATGGACTTTGAAGCTTTGGACACTACCTCACTTTTTAAAAAATATACATTATTTCTGTTTTTGCACACTTTTTAATAATCTATTCAATATACGTAATTGATTTACTTGTTTATTTATTATTATGTTTTATCTTATTTATTATTTTTTTCTCTCTCTCTGCTAGATTATAGAAACATAGAAACATAGAAAATAGGTGCAGGAGTAGGCCATTCGGCCCTTCGAGCCTGCACCGCCATTTATTATGATCATGGCTGATCATCCAACTCAGAACCCCGCCCCAGCCTTCCCTCCATACCCCCTGACCCCCGTAGCCACAAGGGCCATATCTAACTCCCTCTTAAATATAGCCAATGAACTGGCCTCAACTGTTTCCTGTGGCAGAGAATTCCACAGATTCACCACTCTCTGTGTGAAGAAGTTTTTCCTAATCTCGGTCCTAAAAGGCTTCCCCTCTATCCTCAAACTGTGGCCCCTCGTTCTGGACTTCCCCAACATCAGGAACAATCTTCCTGCATCTAGTCTGTCCAATCCCTTTAGGATTTTATACGTTTCAATCAGATCCCCCCTCAATCTTCTAAATTCCAACGAGTACAAGCCCAGTTCATCCAGTCTTTCTTCATATGAAAGTCCTGCCATCCCAGGAATTAATCTGGTGAACCTTCTTTGTACTCCCTCTGAGGCAAGGATGTCTTTCCTCAGATTAGGGGACAAAAACTGCACACAATACTCCAGGTGTGGTCTCACCAAGGCCTTGTACAACTGCAGTAGTACCTCCCTGCTCCTGTACTCGAATCCTCTCACTATAAATGCCAGTATACCATTCGTCTTTTTCACCGCCTGCTGTACCTGCATGCCCACTTTCAATGACTGGTGTATAATGACACCCAGGTCTCGTTGCATCTCCCCTTTTCCTAATCGGCGACCATTCAGATAATAATCTGTTTTCCTATTTTTGCCACCAAAGTGGATAACTTCACATTTATCCACATTAAATTGCATCTGCCATGAATTTGCCCACTCACCCAACCTATCCAAGTCACCCTGCATCCTCTTAGCATCCTCCTCACAGCTAACACTGCCGCCCAGCTTCATGTCATCCGCAAACTTGGAGATGCTGCATTTAATTCCCTCATCCAAGTCATTAATATATATTGTAAACAACTGGGGTCCCAGCACTGAGCCTTGCGGTACCCCACTAGTCACCGCCTGCCATTCTGAAAAGGTCCCGTTTATTCCCACTCTTTGCTTCCTGTCTGCTAACCAATTCTCCACCCATACCAATACCTTACCCCCAATACCGTGTGCTTTAAGTTTGCACACTAATCTCCTGTGTGGGACCTTGTCAAAAGCCTTTTGAAAATCCAAATATACCAGATCCACTGGTTCTCCCCTATCCACTCTGCTAGTTGCATCCTCAAAAAATTCTATGAGATTCGTCAGACATGATTTTCCTTTCACAAATCCATGCTGTCTTTGTCCGATCATTTCACCGCTTTCCAAATGTGCTGTTATCACATCTTTGATAACTGACTCCAGCAGTTTCCCCACCACCGACGTTAGGCTAACCGGTCTATAATTCCCCGGTTTCTCTCTCCCTCCTTTTTTAAAAAGTGGGGTTACATTAGCCACCCTCCAATCCTCAGGAACTAGCCCAGAATCTAACGAGTTTCGAAAAATTATCACTAATACATCCACTATTTCTTGGGCTACTTCCTTAAGCACTGTAGGATGCAGACCATCTGGCCCTGGGGATTTATCTGCCTTCAATCCCTTCAATTTACCTAACACCACTTCCCTACTAACATGTATTTCGCTCAGTTCCTCCATCTCACTGGACCCTCTGTCCCCTACTATTTCTGGAAGATTATTTATGTCCTCCTTAGTGAAGACAGAACCAAAGTAATTATTCAATTGGTCTGCCATGTCCTTGCTCCCCATAATCAATTCACCTGTTTCTGTCTGCAGGGGACCTACATTTGTCTTTACCAGTCTTTTCCTTTTTACATATCTATAAAAGCTTTTACAGTCCGTTTTTATGTTCCCTGCCAATTTTCTCTCATAATCTTTTTTCCCCTTCCTAATTAAGCCCTTTGTCCTCCTCTGCTGAACTCTGAATTTCTCCCAGTCCTCAGGTGAGCCACTTTCTCTGGCTAATTTGTATGCTTCCTCTTTGGAATTGATACTATCCCTAATTTCCCTTGTCAGCCACGGGTGCACTACCTTCCTTGATTTATTCTTTTGCCAAACTGGGATGAACAATTGTTGTAGTTCATCCATGCAACCTTTAAATGCTTGCCATTGCATATCCACCGTCAATCCTTTAAGTGTCATTTGCCAGTGTATCTTAGCTAATTCACGTCTCATACCTTCAAAGTTACCCCTCTTTAAGTTCAGAACCTTTGTTTCTGAATTAACTATGTCACTCTCCATCTTAATGAAGAATTCCACCATATTATGCTCACTCTTACCCAAGGGGCCTCTCACGACAAGATCGCTAATTAACCCTTCCTCATTGCTCAAAACCCAGTCCAGAATAGCCTGCTCTCTAGTTGGTTCCTCGACATGTTGGTTCAAAAAACCATCCCGCATACATTCCAAGAAATCCTCTTCCTCAGCACCTTTACCAATTTGGTTCACCCAATCTACATGTAGATTGAAGTCACCCATTTTAACTGCTGTTCCTTTATTGCACACATTTCTAATTTCCTGTTTAATACCATCTCGGACCTCACTACTACTGTTAGGTGGCCTGTACACAACTCCCACCAGCGTCTTCTGCCCCTTAGTGTTACGCAGCTCTACTCATATCGATTCCACATCTTCCCGGCTTATGTCCTTCCTTTCTATTGTGTTAATCTCTCCTTTAACCAACAACGCCACCCCACCTCCCCTTCCTTCATGTCTATCCCTCCTGAATATTGAATATCCCTGAACGTTGAGCTCCCATCCCTGGTCACCCTGGAGCCATGTCTCTGTGATCCCAACTATATCATAATCATTAATAACAATCTGCACTTTCAATTCATCCACCTTATTACGAATGCTCCTTGCATTGACACACAAAGCCTTCAGGCGCTCTTTTACAACTCTCTTAGCCCTTATAGAATTATGTTGAAAAGTGGCCCTTCTTAATGCAATTATGTATTGCATTGAACTGCTGCTGCTAAGTTAACAAATTTCATGTCACATCCCAGTGATAATAAACCTGATTCTGATGCTGATTCTGAGTTTCAGGTTCCTTGGTGTAAATATTAGCAACAACTTGCTCTTGTCCAGCCACATGAATGCTATGACCGAAAGAGCACACCAACACCTCAACTTCCTCATAAAACTAAGGAAATTCAGTATTTCCTGGATGAATGTTGTCAATCTTTACAGATGCACCATTGAAAGCATCCTATCCGGATGCATCGGAGCCTGGTATGGCATCTGCTCTGCCCAGCACTGCAAGAAACTGCAGAGATCTGTAAACGTGGCTCTGTCCATTAATCCATCACACAAGCAAACTTCCACCAACAACACCACCTCCACCCCCGACTGACTCCATCAACACTTCCCACAGTCTCAGGAAAGCAGCTAACATAATCAAGGATCAATCTCACCCAGTCATGCTTTCTCTCCCCTTGGGATGAGATACAAAAGCTTGACATCATGTGCCACCAAATTCAAGGACAAGTCCCGTAACTGATCTCTTCAGTGGACCTCTTCTATTTTTAAAAGAAAAAATTCTTGATCTCCCAATCTACCATTGCAATGCTCTTTGTATTTGTTTACCTGCACTGCATTTTCTCTGCAACCATAACACGATGTTGTGCATTCTATTTTTCTTTTAACTACTTTGATGTAATTACGTAGGACATGATCTGGACAGCAGGCAAAAACAAAAGAATTTCACTGTATCCCAATATGTATGATGATAAGTAAGTTAAAATAACAATCTGAAATATTTAACACAGTTAAAATAGATTTAAGTAATTGAAAAATATTGAAAATTATTTTAAAATGTTGTAAGAAATATTTTTGACCTAATAGGAGAAAACATTAAGCCATTTAGCTGCACTTCCTTTTTCAATCCAGATTAGCAACCACATTCATACACATCACTTGCGCAGGGCCAGAAAAGTATATTTAGCTGCTCACACCAACATTATTGAGTTCCTCTCCTTGTCAGTGCTAAGGCTAGCAGATGGCAGATCAGATGTGCCAATGTCTGACCTCCAGCTCTTTGCTAACTTGTTTGTTGCAATGTGCAGGTGGAAAAGTTAGAACCTTGCTGGTGGTTCTCTACCAAACCAATCAGAAAAATCATGTGCTTTAACCCAAGAAGAAGAAGTGGATTCATTTGTAAATGTTGATTGTAAAGCGAAACTTCAATAATGAATCCCAGCTGCTCATGTGCCCCAGAAGCTGCATTCCGTGATTGGAGTCTGCATTTTCATGTTTATTCCCAGTTGCTTTGTTGCTAACTTCAGTGACTGAAACAAAACTTGGATCTGCAATAAATCCTAACTGCTCTGCTGTTGAATGTTATTCATAAAAGCAGAATTTCAGATGGTGATCACGAGGTGTACTGGAACAAGATGGGTTTGGTAGTGTCGTGGCAACAACCGTACATTCATCGTCAGTAAAACCAAGGGATTGATTGTGGACTTCAGGAAGGGCAGGTCGAATAAACACACACCAGCCCTTATCAAGGGATCAAAAGTGGAAAGGATGAACAGCTTCAAGTTCCTAAGTGTCAGTATCTGAGGATCTGCAGCATTCAGGGCCCAGCATGTTGATGCAATTACAGAGGAGGCATGATAGCAGCTACATTTCACTTGGAATTTGAGGAGAATTGGAATTGTCACGAAAGACTCTTGTAAATTTCTACAGATGTACTGTGGAAGGAATTCTAATGTTGCATCCCAATCTGGTACAGAGGGGCCACTGCACAGGATCAGAAAAAGCTGCAGGAAGTTGTAAACTCAGGCAGCTCCATCATGGGCGCTAGCCTCCCCAACATCCAGGACACCTTCAAAAGACGATGCCCCAGAAAGTCAGCATCCATCATTAAGAACCCCCATCACCCAGGACATGCCTTCTTCTCATTGTTACCATCAAGGAGGTGGTACAGGAACAGCTTCTTCCCCTCTGCCGTCAGATTTCTGAATGGTCAATGAACCCATGAATGCTACCACACTACCTTCTCCCCAATCTTTTTGCACTATTTATTGAATTTTTTAATGTATACATCTTATTGTAATTTATAGTTTTATTACTCTGTATTGCAATGTACTGCTGCCGCAAAACAACAAATGTCACGATATATGCCGATGGTATTAAGCCTGAGTCCGAATCAGATTCAATGAAATATACCGATGAAATCAGGTCTGAATTGTTATCTTATAGCAGCATTCCCCAACCACTGGGCCACGAGGAAACGATATGATTTGGCGATAGGAGTCAGCTGCACCTTTCCTCATTCCATGTCACGGCCACTGTTGAGCTTGAACGCACACGAGGTCATTACCCGCGCGTCATCCATGTCAACGCAGGAAGGAGATCAACTCCTCGAGCTTGCAAATGACGGCGGGCTGAAAAGTATGTTTGACATAACATCTCTGCTGGCATCCGGATCAAAGTCAAGGCTGAATATCCTGAGATAGCCACGAAAGCACTGAAAACGTTGCTTCCATTTCCAACATATCTCTGCAATGAATGCAACGAAAACTAAATTGCAGAATAGACTGGACATAAGGAACCCCGTTCGAGTATCGCTGTCTCCCATCACCCCTCGATGTTGTTGCAGGGAAACAAGCCCAGGGCTCCCACTGATTCAGCGATATTGGTCTGTTGCAATGATTTTATATGTTCATACGAGGAAAATATGTGTTGTATGTTTAATATCCAAAAGTTACTAAAAATGTTATGATTCTATTGACTTATAAGTGACTTATACAGTAATTGACTTATCACTATATTCATGCGAGGAAAATATGCGCTGTGTCTTTAATATTAAATTCATTAGACAAGCCCTTTTAGAAACGAAATTGAGTGTATTAGCCACTAAAAAGTGACTTATAGTTGACTGATCTTCTATATTCTGGTCGTGATTAACACTCCACCCCCGAACGATTTGTAGAAAAAAAATTGCACATACTCGCATGCGCAAGGTTTCTTGGTAATTGTAGTCTTCTCGGGGTACACACAATTTAGTTGACGGTTACTCTTGTCCGTTGGCAACCCTACACCGCCCCCCCCCACCGGGTCGGCTGGTCCGCAGGAATATTATCAATAATAAACCGGTCCGCGGTGCAAAAACGGTTGGGAACTCCTGTCTATAGTGTCTCCTTATAAAGCAATGCAAAATAATATTGTTCAAAATGAACACGTTTTGGAATATATTTTCATAATCAATGTAATTTATCCCTCTGCTGGACATTGAATCATTCTGTTAAGTATGAGGCTTCTGTGTGATCCTGTAAGGACAACAGGAATTGAGTACAATTATGTTTTGTATTACATTGTGTATTATGTTCTAACTAGCAGGCATAGATATCAAAGTAAACATTTCAGGCCACTGAGCAATATTATCCAGAGAGAGCAAACTTAGAAGTCTGGGCCACAGAATAATGCAGGGTAAAGAATTAGTATCCTTACATCTAATGAGAACAACAGAAATGCAAAAGAAGTTTCAATAGGAACGTCAATGTGTGTAATAAAACATAGAGGAGTTAAAGGTGAATAAAAAGTGTATACCTGTGCCTGACCGTAACATTTCCATTAGATCAGGGGTTCTCAACCTTATTGATACCGTGGAGTATTACCATTAATCGAGGGGTTTGTGGACGCCAGGCTGGGAATTCCGGCATTGGACAATAATTAACAACACTAGAGATTACAAACAGACCTGATGATCTGTTTGCTGAATTCCTCTATCCAGTCCACAAGCATGATTGTGCTTGCAGGAGCTTCTCACTTTAGTTCTCCATCTCAGTCCTCCCTGACCACTTTGCCTTTGATTTCCTCCACTGTTCTGATGAAAATACAGGGGACTGTACATCATAAACATTCACAGTAATCTGGAGTTATCACTGATCTTAACAATTACAGGTCATAACAATTAGTCGTATTTCTTTGAAGAGCATATACCGATGATGCAGCTACTGAGTCACGGCTGCTATTGAGTCATCCTTTGCTTCTTATTTCATAACTATTCCCTTCCACCTTGCACCACCGTCTATTTTGACTTAATTATTCTTGCCTTCTGACAATCACTAACCTACTTGTACCCTGTGTTCTACATGTCAGATTCCGCACGAGCATCAAATTTATTACAATTTATTTTCCACCCGGTGAAAAATCAAGTTTGTGATTTGCTTAGTAGCACAGCTAACAGAGCCACTGCCTCACAGTGATAGAGAGCCAGGCTGAATCCTGATCTTGATAGCTGCCTGTGTGAGGTGCACCCACCTTCCCTGTGACCAGGTGGATTTTCTTTGGCATACTAATTTCCCCAGACCTGGTTGATAGGTTACTTGACCACTGTAAAACGCCTCTAGTGTGTAAATGGAAGGCAAAATCTGGGTGTGGGGGGATTGGGGAAGGGGAATAAGTGAGATTAATGTAGGATTAGTGTAGTGGGTGGTTAATAGTGAACACAGATTATAGTGAATACACATTATGCCCACATTTTTATAGAGGGTCGATGACCAGCCACAGCAAAAATTCTGCATGAATCTTTCTCTGCCCAAAGCTCAGTAGCACTGAGTTCCACTGCACTTTCCATAATGCAGCTGAAAGATATGTAAATTCAGCCTTGTTGCACGTATTAACTGTGTAATATAGTAGCATATTCCTACTTAAAAATTAATTTACATTATCTTCAAACTAAAAAATAACATACAATCATATCACTTAGCAATTTGTGACTAACTGCACCTTGGGTTGGAAAAAAGTTGTTTTGTTTGGCAGTATCCATCTGTTGGGCTGAATGACAATAAGCTGGAACTTGATTTCTGTCCATCATTTAGCATAAGCCCAATATGAGCCTGGCCTATTTCATGGTGTGTGCTATTGTTTTTTTTTTACAGAACTCAAATCTATTTTAACTGTGTAGCCTAAATTAATCTGCAAGGCTGCACATTTAATTAGAAAAATGCCATAAAGAAATATCAAAAGTCACTTTGATCAGTAAGTTAATTGCAGTTACTTTCAAGGGAGTGTCACCAAGCAAAGTTTGGCACGTTAACCCAAAGGTTGATCAATGTGATAGAGCCAGAGAGATCTGAGGAAATCTGAGGCAAAATAAGCTCAAGGCTTCGTTATCTGAAAACTGGGGATGTCTAAGTGGCAGAGGTATTTTGTGGGGCTGAAGGAAAAGATATAGGAAGAAATTAGAAAGTAATAAGAATGTTAAAACTAAAGTACCATCAAACTCGGCACAATGAATTTCAGCAATCATATGGATGACAGTCAGGCAAGACTTGGAATGAGTTTGAATAAGCAAATTTATGAAGTTTGTGAAATGGGAAGTTATGCAGAACAGAATTGTTAAGCCTAGCAACAATAAAATCACAAGCTAGAATTTCACCAACAGCACAGTAGCTATAGGTAAGGTATAAAGTTGGAAGAGCATACAGTTATGCTACAGTGAGATGGTGGAAGCTCATCTTGGGGTTGAATAGGACAGCAAGGTTCAAAACAGATTAATGCAGATTCGGATAGCTGTCAAACAAAAGGATGTAGTCAGTTACAAAAGAAAGATAATGGCTTTGGACTTCCCAATATTTAACTGTAAAATATTACTGCTCATGATTTTTATTAACGACCTGGATTGTGGGGGTAGTAGGGTGGGTTGGCAAGTTTGCAAACAACACAAAAGTTGGTGGTGTTGTAGATAGTGTAGAGGATTGTCAAAGATTGCAGAGAGACATTGATAGGATGCAGAAGTGGGCTGAGAAGTGGCAGATGGAGTTCAACCCGGAGAAGTATGAGGTGGTACACTTTGGAAGGACAAACTCCAAGGCAGAGTACAAAGTAAATGGTAGGATACTTGGGAGTGTGGAGGAGCAGAGGGATCTCGGGGTACATGTCCACAGATCCCTGAAAGTTGCCTCACAGGTGGATAGTAGTTAAGAAAGCTTATGGGGTGTTAGCTTTCATAAGTCAAGGGATAGAGTTTAAGAGTCGTGATGTAATGATGCAGCTCTATAAAAGTCTGGTTAGGCCACACTTGGAGTACTGTGTCCAGTTCTGGTCGCTTCACTATAGGAAGGATATGGAAGCATTGGAAAGGGTACAGAGGAGATTTACCAGGATGCTGCCTGGTTTAGAGAGTATGCATTATGATCAGAGATTAAGGGACCTAGGGCTTTACTCTTTGGAGAGAAGGAGGATGAGAGGAGACATGATAGAGGTGTACAAGACAATAAGAAGAATAGATAGAGTGGATAACCAGCGCTTCTTCCCCAGGGCACCACTGCTCAATACAAGAGGACATGGCTTTAAGGTAAAGGGTGGGAAGTTCAAGGGGGATATTAGAGGAAGGTTTTTTACTCAAGAGAGTGGTTGGTACGTGGAATGCACTGCCTGAGTCAGTGGTGGAGGCAGATACACTAGTGAAGTTTAAGAGACTACTAGACAGGTATATGGAGGAATCTAAGGTGGGGGCTTACATGGGATGCAGGGTTTGAGGGTCAGGACAACATTGTGGGCCGAAGGGCCTGTACTGTGCTGTAATATTCTATGTTCTATGTTCATCCAGTACTGAATATCAGACAAACATTCCAATAATTCAAAGAGTGGAAGGATCAGCAAGATGGTAAAATAGAGCAAACCAGATCCAATCTGTAGTGACTTGCCACAATGACTATCACCCAGTTGCACTTACATCCACAGAAATGAAGTATTTTGAGAGACTGATGATAAAACATATCAGCTCTTGGCTGAGAGGTGACTTGGATCCTCTCCAGTTTGCCTACCGGAGCAACAGGTCCACAGCAGATGCCATCTCATCGGCTCTTCACTCACATCTGGACAACAAAGGTGCATACATCAGGATGCCCTTCACCAACTGCAGCTCAGCATTCAATACCACCTTCTGCTCAAAAACTAATCAATAAGCTCCAAGACCTTGGCCTCAATACCTCCTTGTGTAACTGGATCCTGGATTTCCTCACTTGTATAACCCAGAAAGTTTGGATTGGCAACAACCTCTCCTCCATGATCTCCATCAGCACATCAGCACAGGTACCCCACAAGGCTGTGTACTCAGCCCCCTGATCTACTCACTCTAAACCTATGACTGTGGCTAAGCACAGCTCCAATGCCATATACAAGTTTGCTGATGACACCACTGTTGTGGGCCGTATCAAAGGTGGAGACGAATCAGCATGCAGGAGGAAGATTGAAAATTTGGCTGAGTGGTGCCATAACAACAATCTCTTACACAATATCAATAACTGAATGTGGACTTCAGGAAAAGGAAACCAGAGGTCCACGAACCAGTCCGCATCAGAGGATCAGCAACTTTAAATTCCTGCGTGTCGCTATTTCAGAGGACCTGTCCTGGACCCAGCAAGAAAGTGCAATTGCAAAGAAAGCATGGCCGTGCCTCTGCTTCCTTCAGAGTCTGCAGAGATTCTGCATGACATCTAAAACTTTGACAAACTTGTGCAGATGTGTAGTGGAGAGTGTATTGACCAGCTGTATCGTGGCCTGGTATGGAAACATCAATGCGTTTGAACAGAAAACCCTACAGAAGATAGTGGATTCCGCCCAGTGCATGATAGGTAAAACCCTCCCAACCATTGAGCACATCTACACTAAAGGCTGTCATAGGAAAGCAGCATCCATCATCAGAGATCCCCACTACCCAGGCTATGCTCTCTTCTTGCTGCTGCCATCAGGTAGAAGCTACAAGAACCTCAGGACTCACACCATCAGGTTCAAGAACAGTTATTACCTCTCAACCATCAGACTGTTGAATAAAAGGGGATAACCACACTCATTTGCTCCTTCATTGAGATGTTTCCCACAACTGTTTATCTCATTATCTCATGTTCAAATTTTTTTAATGTTAGTTCTTCATATTTGCATTTGCACAGTTTGTTGCTTTCTGCACTCTGGTGGATCTTTTATTGATCCTGTTACAGTTACTATTTGACAGACTTGCTTAGTATGCCCGCAGGAAAACGCATCTCAGGTTGTGTATGGTGAATATATGCACTTTGATAATAACTTTGTTATCAGACATGGAACTTAACATCTCTTTCTATTGATCACTAAGAAACAGCAAAAAGAACAGAGCTAGAAGAAAGTATTGGATAGATACATTGAGGAATACAGTAACAGAAAGCAAAGGCACTGTTGGGAATTTGTTGGCCACACTTGGATAGTTAAAAAAAATGGAAGAGCGGGGCAGCAGCATCCCGTCAATGATGGAAGTAAGACTTTGAAAGAGAATGAAATAGCCAGTTGTTTCTAAGGTCATACGCAAGTGGAGAAGGAAAAATTTATTATGTGTGGCCACATAAGATGATATTGGTCACTTGTCTCAGGCCATTGCTGTACTGTGCTGGGGCAGAATTCAGATGGGGGGGCTGGGTACAAGTAGGTGGGATGTCTGACGCATGTCATTGACCTGGTAAGTTATTGCTGCTTCTCTCTTACCAGCAGCTGCATGACTTGCTGACTAGTTTCAGAATATTGATAAATTTTATTCTGAACTTCCAGCATCTGCAGAATTTTGCTTTTGCATGACTATTTAATTTGTTGCCAGTGAAGGGATTTGTATTCATTCCTCTTTTACCTTACGTTCTGGTGACGGGACAGACGGATCACATTCCAGCTTCTGTCTCGCCCTTCACTTTCATTTCTATCTTTTGGTTTTCTTCCCTCGACATGCTCAGTTCTGATGCAGGGTCTTGAACCAAAACGTAAACCACCCTTTCATCTCTGCAGATGTTGCTTGACCTGCTGAGTTTCTCTGGCAGTTTATCTTTTAGTTTCACCCTCAACTCATTTCCTTGTGACTGGTTTTCTCTGATGTTCCCATTAAATCCAGGATCGCCAGTCACTCATCCTTCTATACAGTAAGCAATTTATAGGAGCCAATGAACATACCAATCAGCACGTCTTCAACACATGGAAAGAAACCCACACAGACACTGGAAAAATGCAAACTTCACATATAGTCCACCCAGGTACTCAATATATGTTTGCACATGCATAAACATTGCTGCCATGATATCCCTGCCCTATCAATGTCCATTTAATTCTTTTGTTAGGAAATTAACAGACAGACATTTGTTCTCATAACACTATTTTGTAGATTCATTTAGGATGAATGGATTTTCATCCCAAAATCCATTCTTAAAGCAATTTGTACCTTGATGCACACAAAGTATGCTCTGGTAAATTGGACTGAACATACTTGCATGCACATGTAGCAGTATGCTTTATCAGCATGCAAAAAATGATTAATATAATTTTAAGGATTACATGAGTGTGTATCTTGTAGGCCTTAAATATTATTTTCTCTGGACTTGGGTGAATATGTTCTGAGAATGAAAAGCTTACCCAGTTTTTGACTGATTCTCTGTACCAGCAGGCAACTTTACTGTCCTGGGATTATCTTCCATCACGCAAGTTCAAAATTTTCTCACCGAGTCTTCGGGAGACATCAAGTGCTCTCCATTCTTCTCAACTGTGGCATTTTGAAAGGTATAAAAATACATTTCTTTTTGTTATTTATTTGTTCTCATGCTGTAGATATGGATGACAATCCCAGTATTTGTTGTCAATCTCTAAATCTCTCTGGATTAGGGAAAGGTTGAACCATTTTGATAGATCTTGATTTATATACAGGCCAGATTGGATAAGCATACCAGATTTCATTTTATAACTATCTTGTAGTTTTATCTTCGCTGTTTCTAAGACTAGTGTATTTTAGTTGCATGTTTAATAACTTGAACTCAAATTCAATTGTGAAATCGTATCTTTGATTTAATAATCCAGAACTAGTCCACTATGCTACTGTACATAATGTGTTCACTGGCAAAGGAAATCAGTAACTGAAGAATCTACTTACTAAACTTCCAATGACACCGCTGTCAGATAGGAGGCTTCTGCAGGTTTTCGCAGTAGTTACTCTGGCCCCTAGAGGCGCAGTTCATTTTGTCTGAACATCACTTCCTGTACGTAAACTGTTTTCATGTCATTTCCTGCATGGGTTAATTTGGATTCAACTTGAAGCACACAGTGTAGAATGACATCCATCTCTATCCTTTTCTGCCCTTTGAACAGCAATATCTTTTCGCAAGTTCTCATCAAAAACCCTGAATAAACACTTCTGGTTCAGGTGATATTTGAGAAGGTGTTTAACACCCTGCCTAGTTTTGTACACATGCACTGCGAGGGCAGTAGAGAGAAAAGATAAATTGTCTTCAAAGGCATCACCCACGGAGAGTGAAACGTATAAAATCCTAAAGGGATTGGACAGGCTAGATGCAGGAAGATTGTTCCCGATGTTGGGGAAGTCCAGAACGAGGGCTGAGATTAGGAAAAACTTCTTCACACAGAGAGTGGTGAATCTGTGGAATTCTCTGCCACAGGAAACAGTTGAGGCCAGTTCATTGGCTATATTTAAGAGGGAGTTAGATATGGCCCTTGTGGCTAAAGGGATCAGGGGGTATGGAGGGAAGGCTGGTGCAGGGTTCTGAGTTGGATGATCAGCCATGATCATACTGAATGGCGGTGCAGGCTCGAAGGGCCGAATGGCCTACTCCTGCACCTATTTTCTATGTTTTCTATGTTTTTCTATGAGACATGCTAGAACACCTGTCAGCTTCTGACCCAAGCAGCATCGATCGCCAAGCCCTGGAAGTCTGTTCAGACTGTGGCGCATAGATTGCATCTTCGCGACACTCAAGCCAAACTCCAATTAGCGTAGCTGCCGAAGCAGCAAGAACGAGTGCAGTGCATGCTAAGGATGAAGTAGAAATGCAAATAAAGAAAGCTCGTGTAGAGGCTACATCATGTGCCCTTGAGGAGGAGTGTGAAGCTGAGGCTGCCTTAGTAGAGGCAAAGGTGCATGCAGCAGCTGACTTAGACAGTGGTGATTGGCTCTGTGGCAAGCTGAATGAAGAACTGACTATTGGTGCAAGTTCTGTGATATGAAATGGTTGCTTAATAGAAGTTGAAATCAAAGCAGCAGACAAAGATAGGAACCAGCTTCCTGTCATGCTTCACACCAAATTTTTACCCAGTCCTCCTCCAGAACTTGTATCCTCTGCTTCAGATTTAAACCCAAAGAAAGATGAATCCTCATTAAAAGCAGATATTGAGAAGTGCCCGAGGGTGTCCAACTTGGAAACACATGGGTGTTCACAGCTTAAGATCACACAAGGGATGAGCAGTACACCAAATAAATCAGTGGCTCATCTTTCAACAGATGCTACCACAAAATAAACTGCACAGCTCTCAATCACTGCACCAGGCTGTGGTGATAAATCACCACTGGACAACAGCTTGACAACAGGTGGAGAATCTAGGGAGGGCAGCAAGGAGAACTGAGGAAACAGTGAAATATACTGAAGAACACAGACGGACACACAGTGCAGCATACACCAGTGGACTCCAGGAAACTGAGCCAAGAACCTGTTGACACTTCAGAAGAATTAGATCCAGATACAACTGTAAATTCAATGCCAGCACCCTGGGTTACTACTGGTTTGAGCACACTCGCAGCAGAGTACGACGAGATGCCAGCTAAGCATCCATCAGATGTAACTACTTCCTTATACACTCTAATGCAGGGGTTCCCAAATTGGAGTCCATGGACCTGTCATGTACCGTCTAGCTAGGTCTTCTAATATACAGTAACAAACTACAACAAATTCAGAGTGGATCAAATTATAGGCGTGTTTAGTATTTGCAAGGAAAGTCTACTTCCATACATTAAGTTGGCAGATAGCTTCAGTCTTACAACTCAAAATAGACCATTTTTATACTGTCACAGAAACCAGTAATTCATCATCTTCCCTATCTGGGTCCTTTTCTGGTTTCTGGCATCTGTTCTTCAATCAGTCCATTTCTCTTCAGGGGCGTCTTACTCTGTGACAACTGTGTCTTGTTTTTCTCTGTTGTCAAAACATCCCCTATCATCAATACACCCCCCCTGCCATAAAACAAACACAGACTTTCTGCAAGCCTCCATTCAAACCAACACAACACTCTGGGATCACACAGGTTCCGCGTTGTCACATTACTGCTTACAAAAGTCATAAATTCATAAAACTTTGGGGTTACAAATATATTTCCACAGACCCCTTGCTTAGTGGTATTGACCCATGACATATGAAAGGATTGGAACCCCTGCTCTAAAGATGTGTCCTATAACATCAGTAGTTACTGTAACAAGAGCCAGTGGATTTGTCATGGAACGAATAGGAGGGGAGGTCTGCTTACCTTTCTCAACCCTTATTGTGTATGACCATATTCCCAACAAAAGGGATAAAATCCCAACTCCTGAAGCTGCATGCAGTTATTCACATCTTAAGGGCATAGTTGACAAGATTCCCTCACTAGTCTCTTCTGCTGAGATTCTGCTGTTGCTTTGCAGAGGTAGTATCTGTTCTCTTAAGGTACGTGAACAGCGTAATTGTTGACATAATGCACCTTATCCCCAATCTGTTGCATTTTTTGAAAGTTTCGCCGTTAAAACTGTGTTAGTCTGTTGTACGTGAGCCCCTGCCTCAATGGAAATGAAATTTGTTGGCCAGGCAGGCTTCTGTTCAGACGTTGAAATTTTATTCATATTCACTTTCATTCCTGACTGCCAGTCAATTGCATGTCTGGCTGCAGTTTCTATTGATACAGCAATTTCAACTGTTCTTTTAAATGTGCTTCAGCTAGGCGCAATTTTTGAGTGCTTTCTTGCAAGATTCTACAAACCAAACAATCTGTCAATAATCATTAAGCCCACTACTGAACTAACAATGTTCAGCCAATGTTCTCAATTCAGCCACATATGTTGAAATGGTTGTCCCTTCTTTTTGATTCTGCTTATGAAAATTAAAGCATTCTGCAATCAACAGTGGGTTTGGTTCTAAATTACTTTTATTATTTTCATGATACAGTATCAATATGTCTCAGTCCTATTTCTGGACAATACTGTGTTTTGTACAGTATCACTCAATTCAACAATTCCTGGAAAGTTAAGGGCATTTACTAAGTCAGTAATAATTTGTCTATCACATCCAATATGTCATCAGAGCACTGGGTAATGAAGTAAAAGATTTCAAAACCAGACACACAACTCATGGCTTTCCAAGGCAACAAACATCCCCACATTCCTACCATGGTACCCCCAGCTTTCATGACAGCATAGTGGTTAAAGTGGCGCTTATAGTTCAGGTGTTCCAGAGTTCCGAGTTCAATTCCAGCACCATCTGTAATGGAGTTTGTACATTCTCCATGTGGATGTGTGTGGTTTCTCCAGTGCAGAACATACGCATTTTCTAGCATCACCACAGGACTGTTGTGGAACAGACAGATCTTTGGGTACAAGTACATCGTTCCTTGCAAATGGAAACACATGAAGACAGGGTAATAAAGAAGGAAACTGGCATGCTTGTCCTTATCGGCTAAATTGTTTAGGCCACACTTTGAGTTTTGTGTGCAGGTTCTGGGCATCAATCTGTAGGAAAGATGTGGTTAAACTAGAGCAGGTACAGGTAAGGAATTGAATCAGATTCAGGGTTAATACCATGTCGTGGATTTTGTTGTTTTGTGGCAGCAGTACATTGCTAAACATAATGATTTTACAGAACAATAAATTACGATAATAAATACATTTTAAAAATTAAATTAAGTACGTAGTATAAAAAGAGAGGAAAAATAATGAGGTGGTGTTCATGGGTTCAGAAATCTAATGGCAGAGGGGTAGAAGCTGTTCTTGTAATGCTGAGTGTGTGTCTTTAGGGTCCTGTATTTCCTCCTTGATGGTAGCAATGAGAAGAGGACATGTCCTGGGTGATGGGGTCCTTAATGTTGGATGCCTCCTTTTTGAGGCATTGCCTTTTGAAGGTGTCCCAGATGCTGGGAGGTGAGTGTCCATAATGGAACTGGCTGAGTTTACAACTCTTTGTAGCTTTTTCTGATCCTGTGCAGTTGTCCCTCCCTGCTAGATGGTGTTGCAACCGGTTAGAATGCACTCCATGTAACATACAGAAATTTGTGAAAGTCTTTGATGACATACCGAGTCTCCTTAAACATTTAATGAAAAATAGCCGCTGTCATGCCTTCTTTGTAATTGCATCTATTTGTTGGACCCAGGACAGATCTTCAGAGATGTTGACGCTCAGGAACTTGAAACCGCTCACCCTTTCCACTGTTGATCCCTCGATGAGAACTTGTGTGTGTTCCACTGACTTCCTCTTCCTGAATGAAATTCACAATAATTTCCTTGGTCTTACTGATGTTGAGTGCAAGGTTATTGTTGCAAAATCGCATAAGAACATAAGAAATAGGAGCAGGAGTAGGCCATCCGGCCCATTGAGCCTGCCCCCCCATTCAATAAGATCATGGCTGATCTGTCCGTAAACTCAGCTCCATCTACCTGCCTTTTCCCCATAACCCTTAATTCCCTTACTATGTAAAAATCTATCTAACTGTATCTTAAAAATATCTAATGAAGAAGCCTCAACTGCTTCCCTGGGTAGAGAATTCCACAGATTCACCATTTTCTGGGAAAAACAGTTTCTCCTCATCTCCATCCTAAATCTTCTCCCCTGAATCTTGAGGCAATGTCCCCTAGTTCTAGTCTCACCTACCAATGGAAACAACTTTCCACGTTCTATCTTAACTATCCCTTTCAAAATTTTGTATGTTTCGATAAGATCCCCTCTCTTTCTTTTGAATTCCAGAGAGTATAGTCCCAGGTAACTCAATCTCTCCTCATAGATTAACCCCTTCATCACTGGAATCAACCTGGTGAACCTCCTCTGCACTGCCTCCAAAGCCAGTATAACCTTCCTCAAGTATGGAGACCAGAACTACACACAGTGCTCCAGGTGCAGCCTCACCAGTACCCTGCATAGTTGCAACATGACGTCCCTGCTCTTGAATTCAATCCCTCTAGCAATGAAGGCCAACATTCCATTTGCCTTCTTAATAACCTGTTGTATCTGCAAGCCAACTTTTTGCAATTCATGCACAAGCACTCCCAAGTCCCTCTGCACAACAGCATGCTGCAATCTTTCACCATTTAAATAATAATCTGCTCTTCTATTATTCCTTCCAAAGTGGATGATCTCGCATTTACCAAGGTTGTATTCCATCTGCCAGACCTTGGCCCACTCACTTAACCTATCTATATCCCTCTGCAGACTCTCCACATCTTCCGTACAATTTGCTTTTCCACTCAGTTTAGTGTCATCATCAAATTTTGCTACACTACACTCAGTCCCCTCTTCCAAATCATCAATATAAATGGTAAACAGCTGCGAGCCCAGCACCAGCCCCTGCAGCACCCCACTCACCACTGACTGCCAACTGAGAGAACACCCATTTATACCAACTCTCTGCCTTCTATTGGTTAACCAATCCACTATCCATGCCAATACACTTCCTCTGACTCCATGTATCTGCATCTTATTTATTAGTCTCTTGTGCGGCACCTTATTGAATGCCTTCTGGAAATCCAAGTACATGACATCCACCTGTTCTCCTCTATCCACTGCACTCATTATGTCCTCAAAGACTCCAGTAAGTTCGTCAAACAGGACCTGCCCTTTCTGAAACACTCAACCATCTGATCTATCTCACTACTGTACACCTCCTCATTACCTTCTCAAATTTACCAACAATAGTAGTGTAATCAACAAATTTATAGCTGACATTTGACCTATGCCTAGTTACACAATCATAGGTATAGGAAGATTAGAGGAGTGGGCTAAGCATGTATCCTTGAGGTGTGCCAGAGTTGAGCATCAGTGAGAAGATGTTATTTCTCATCTGTATTAACTGTTGTCTCCCGATGAGAAAGTTAGGGATCCATTTTCAGAGTGAGGTACAGAGGTCCAGGTTTTGGAGCTTGTTGATTAGAACTGAGGGTAAGATTGTGTTGAGCTGTAATCGATAAACAGCAGACTGATGTAGGTATTACTATTGTCCAGGTGATCAAAGGCCAAGTGGAGAGCCAGTGCATCTGCTGTAGATTTATTGTGGTGATATGCGGATTAAGACCATAAGACCATTAGATTTTGGAGCAGAAGTAGGCCATTCAGCCCATCAAGTCTGCTCTGCCATTCAGTCTTGGGCTGATCCAATTCTTCCAGTCATCCCCACTCCCCTGTCTTCTCTCCCTACCCTTTGATGCCCTGGATCAAGAACCTATCTATTTCTGCCTTAAATACACCCAATGTCTTGGCCTCCACAGCCTCTCGTGGCAACAAATTCCACAGATTTGCCACCCTCTGACTAAAGTAATTTCTCTGCATCGCCGTTCTAAACGGACGTCCTTCAAACCTGAAGTCATGCCCTCTTGTCCTAGACTCCCCTACCATGAGAAATAACTTTGCCATATCTAATCTGTTCAGGCTTTTTAACATTCAGAATGTTTCTATGAGATTCTCCCTCATTCTCCTGAACTCCAGGGAATACAGCCCAAGAGCTGCCGGATGTTCCTCATATAGTAACCCTTTCATTCCTGGAATTATTCTTGTCAATCTTCTCTGAACCCTCTCCAATGTCAGTATATCCTTTCTAAAATAAGGAGCCCAAAACTGCACACAATACTTCAAATGTGGTCTCATGAGTGCCTTATGGAGCCTCAACACCACATCCCTGCTCCTATATTCTATACCTCTAGAAATGAATGCCAACATTGCATTCGCTTCCTTCACCACTAACTCAACTTGGAGGTTAACCTTTAAGGTATCCTGCACAAGGACTCCCAAGTCCCTTTGCATCTCTACATTTTGAATTCTCTCCCCATCTAAATAATAATCTGCCTGTTTATTTCTTCCACAGAAGTGCATCTCCATACACTTTCCAACATTGTATTTCATTTGCCACTTCTTTGCTATTTCCTTAAACTATCTAAGTCTCTCTGCAGGATCTCTGTTTCCTCAACACTACCCGCTCCTTCACTTATCTTTGTATCATCAGCAAATTTCGCCACAAATCCATTAATCCCATTGTCCAAATCATTGACATTGTTATGGTCCGGTCCATAAAGTCTGCATTCTGGTTCACGGTCCAGTCCGTGGACTCAGGACTCCAGGTCTTCCAGCTGTCCCTTGTTTTGGTTGAGTTAATCATAGGCACCTGATTCCCATCTTGGGGCTTGGAATATAAGTTGCCTTGGGGACAACTGTGGGCTGCTGGTTTGTCTTGTCAAGATTTCCTGGGAGCAACCTGCTGGTGGAAGGCTAAAGTGGCCACTTGCCATCTTTAGGCTGTGTTGGAGAACTATTGCTTCATGGAGCTATGCTGTTGGTAGTAGGGGCTGTTTTTGTGGTATGGATTTGGCTGTTTCCCGGGCCAGCTGAGTGGCTGCCAGCCACTCTGAGCTAGGTAGGGATCTGGCTGTTTCTGTAGCCAGCTGAGGTTGCTGGCTGAACTGAGATTCAGAGCAACCCTGATGCAGAGATGGAACTGTCTGTTGTTCTTCGGTGTTTGTCTCTTCTTGTCCTTGCCTCTGTGGGGTAAGTTAGGCTGTTCTGCCATTACCTTACAGATGGACCTGTCCCACCTTGGTGTGGAGATAAAGTTGAGTCCTGGCTTGTCTAAGGATAAATCCTGTCTCTTTGTCTATGTACTGTCCAGTTTCGTGTTAGTGTTGTGTTAAAGATGAGTCCCGACTCTGTTGATGTACAGTTCCCAGTCTGTCTCTGAGCTCCAGCCTCCGAGTTATAAGCCTCAAGCCTCAATAGCCAAGACCCCAGCCACATCCTGTCCTGTAGTCATGTCATGTCCTTGCCTGGTTCTGGGGCCCGAGCCTGAGGCAAGACCCAGGTTCTGGGTCCTTGTCCAGTCTCTGGCTCAGAGCCCAAGCCCAGGCTTCTAGTGCATAGTTCCTTGTCCGGGTTCCCTGTCCAGTCCATGTCCTAGCCCAAGTCTGCATTCTTGTCCCTGCTCCTTGTCTGTATCCTGTCACGTCCCTATTCTAGTGAAGTCCTGTTCCTTGTACTTCAGTGTCTGTTTCTTGCATTTGGGTCCGCCATCAACGCCCCACTGTGACAGACATACATCGTAAAAAGCAGTGGTCTCAACACTGACCCCTGTGGGATTCCACTGGTATCCAGCAGCCAGCCAGAATAGGATCCCTTTATTCCCACTCTCTGTTCTCTGCCAATCGGCCAATGCTCCACCCATACTATTAACCTCCCTGTAATGCCATGGGCTCTTATCTTGCTAAGCAGCCTTATGCATTGTACCTTGCCAAAGGCCTTCTGAAAATCCAAGTACACTACATCTACTACATCTCCTTTGTCTACTCTGCTTGTAATTTCCTCAAAAAATTGCAGTAGGTTAGTCAGGCAGGATTTTCCTTTCAGGAATCCATGCTGGCTTTGGCCTATCTTGTCATGTGCCTCCAGGTACTTGGTAATCTCATCCCTAACAATCAATTCCAACAACTTTTCAACCACTGATGTCAGACTAACAGGTCTATAGTTTCCTTTCTGCTGCCTCCCACCCTTAAATAGCGGAGTAATATTTGCAATTTTCCAGCCATCCGGTACAATGCCAGCATGTATTGATTCTTGAAAGATCATTGTTACTGCCTCCGCAATATCTCCAGCTACTTCCTTCAGAATCCCAGGGTGCATTCCATCAAGTCGAGGAGATTTATCCACCCTCAGACCATTAAGCTTCCTGAGCACCTTCTCAGTCGTAATTTTCACTGCAAATACCTCACTTTCCTGACACTCCTGAATGTCCGGTATATTGCAGATGTCTTCCACTGTGAAGACTGATGCAAAATACGCTTACAGTTCCTCTGCCATCTCTACATCTCTCATTACAATATCTCCAGCGTCATTTTCTATCGGTCCTATATCTACCCTTGACTTTCTTTTACCAAATCCTGAGCGCATGACCCACCAAACTCAGTCGGCTTCTATCCCGCTATTAACAGGCCAGTGAACTTACCTCTAAATCACTAAAAGAACTCTTGATTTTCCAATCTACCCCGTCATGGCTCCTGAGCCTTATTTTTCTCCCAGTACTGCATCTTCTATGTAACTGCAACACTTAATTCTGCATTGTTTTTCTCATTACTACTCCGTGTAATTATATATGGCATGATCTGTTTGGATAGTATGCAGAACAGCAGCTTTCACTGTATCACAGTATGTGTGACAATAACAAACCAATGCTAATACTGTTTAAATTTAACAACAATAAGCCAAAGTTTAGACCAAACGTGATATTTTGTTCGTTCATTTGAAATAATGTTGCGGCAGAGGAATTAAAAAATTGTATGGGAATCACAATTCAGGGAGCCTCAGATTGTGGGCTGGAGGATAGATTATGGCAACACACACAAAATGCTGGAGGATCTCAGTAGGCCAGGCAGCATCTACGGAAAAGAGTACAGTCGACGTTTCGGGCTGAAACCCTTCAGTGGGGCTGGAGAAAAGAAGATGAGGAGTAAATTTAAAAGGTGGGGGGAGGGGAGAGAGAAACACAAGGTGATAGGTGAAACTGGGAGGGGGAGTGACGAAGTAAAGAGCTGGGAAGTTGGTTGGCGAAAGGGATACAGGACTGGAGAAGGAGGAATCAAATGGGAGAAGACAGAAGATTATGGAAGAAAGAAAAGGCAGGAGGAGCACCAGAGGGAGGTGATGGGCAGGCAAGGAGATAGGGTGAGAGAGGGAAAAGGGGATGGGGAATGATGGGGATGGATTATGGGATGGTATGCAATTTAGTTTTGGGACTGAGGGAGAAGCACTCTTGCTTCAATTGATCCACATGTAGAGCCAGAAATGGACATAATGGAAAGATCCAGCCTTTTACACTTCTGGGTTTCTGAAGTCCTGAGAAATACTATTAAGGTTTTTAAATCTGATACATCAAAATGAGGTGGTTGGCCTCATTGGTATACTTAACTGACTGACCTTTCAAGGCAACACACACAAAATGCTAGTGGAATGCAGCACACCAGACAGCATCCATAGGAAGAGGCACAGTCGATGTTTCAGGCCGAGACCCTTCGTCAGGACTTCGTTAGCCCTGACGAAGGGTCTCAGCCTGAAACGTCAACTGTGCTTCTTCCTATGGATGCAGTCTGGTCTGCTGCGTTCCACCAGCATTTTGTGTGTGTTGCTTGAAAATCCAGCATCTGCAGATTTCCTCATGTTTGGACCTTTCAAGGCAAGTTTGGTTTCCTGCTTCCCTATCTGTATATAATTCAGTTTATAAATTTTAACAAACCAACCCCTCAGAACATGAGTTTGGAACTTGTGTCACAACTGTCTCCCTAGTTGCAGCGAGGTTGCCATATTTCATACTTCATGGTGCCCTACACTTCTATAAATTCCTCATATGTATTGCTGCACATAGATCAAAGACTTTCGCAAGGTCTCCAGCAAAAGCCTCAAAATACAAAGATCAAAAAAAGGGCTGTTCTTATTCTAGTCTAGGGATGTTTCCAGCTTGATAACCTCTTAACTTTTCCATTGTAATTTGCTCTTCATCTTGCTTACATTTATTTGATTGAACCAGATTCTCATTCACATTTTTGCTACTTGGTTGGAAAAAAAAACTGATTTTAAATAAATAAGATTGGTGAAGGTTAGTGTTTTTACTTTGGCACTCCTGAAACCACAAACTTTTTGCATCATTCATTCCCAAGCTAATTGAAATCTACTGTGAGAATTCTTACTCTTGTAAGCTCTGTTCTGAGTTAGCAGGAGGCTAACTTACTCCAGGAAGGAATAACACCATTTCCAACAGTTTTGAAGCAAGCCATCCAAAGGTTCATCGGTTTCATAAACTTCAACCAACACCACAAAGCACGACAGCTTAATTGGCATAAAATCTCAATTAACTTGTTGCCCTTAGTACAAAACTGCTGCATCCCAAATATTACACTGTAATGTCATATTTCAGGGCACTGAATACAATTAAACAAAATTAAGATAAAGCATGTTTTATAACGCCTTTCAACGTAAATATGGTATGTATTGGTACATGCAACAATGGCCACCATTCTGCAATTAACAAAACTAAAATATGCACAGTATCAGTTGAAATGTTAATTCATTTGTTGCAACAATCCCACAGTTCATCTGAAATTTAAAGCTTTGAAAGTAATTGACATTTAGCCTTCTAATGATTCAACTAGGCTGATACCAGCTACATCTTTTTTAAAAGATATTAACTACTTGCCTGGATTGTGAATGTGAAATGGTCTGAAATCAGTTTACAATTAAAGGTGATTTCCTGGCATGCTGCCATATTCCAGTATCATGTTGAGCAGAAGCTTACATCAGAAGTACAATTATATTAGCTCTTTCCCAGAAGTATTTCCTCCTTAATCACCAGTCTTCCTAGGGACGGATATATACCATTCACTGCAGCACAATCATAACTAATAAATATTTAATAAAGTAACCAGATAGAAATAAGTATCTTTTCAACTTCCAATTCAACTTCTTCAAAATACCACATAAATCAAATGGGACAATGTAATTGGCTTCCTTCGCAGGAAATAAGTTGTAATACTTATTTATACAAAGTTACAAAATTATACTCAGTTCATTATTTTGTCACTGTTCAAAATTCATATACCAAAGGAAGGAGATTTATAAAGACAAAGGGCCCGGTTGAGCAAAGATGCAACCAGTTCCCTCCACTAACGCTCATCCATTAGGCAAAAGTTGCCCTTAATCTAAACAAATTCCCTTTCAAAGCCAACTTTCTGGAGATGAAAGGGGTCGCCATGGGCACTTAAATCAGCCTTTGCTACACCAAGGCACAAGGTTCAGCAGATATTGGAAATGTTTGTTCTAGTGAGGGAAGTGTGTGTTGCCTATTCCATCGCACACCTCAAACTCTTTCTCTGCTGCATCAGCAAATGTATTGATTCCACTTCTTACAGTCATGCGGAACACCTCACTTTCATCATCTTTGCCACCAGCTTTCATTGACCATAAAACCAAAAGACCACAAGACGTAGGAGCAGAATTAGGCCATTCAGCCCATTGAGTCTGCTCTGCCATTCCATCATGGCTGATCCTGGATCCCACTCAACACCATACACCTGTCTTCTTGCCATCTCCTTTGATGTCCTGACAAATCAGACACTATGATGCACCATCAATTACTCCAATAGACTGGAAGTAGAGTAAATACTGAAAGGCTTTTACTAGCAGTAAAATATGACCTCGATGATGCTGAGTATCTGCCCCAGACTGAGGGGAGGAGCAGTGGCACAATCACCTTTATTCAGGGTCTGTGGGAGGAGCCACAGGGGCAGTCAGCAGAGGGGTGTGTCCAGACAGGTAACCCAGTTACAACACATATACATGGTTTACCACATTCACCCCTCCGTTTTTTAAAAGAGTCCCGCAGGGTGAAGTGACTGGCAATATTTAAAACAAGTATATTTACAGGTCAAGTCTATCAGATGGTCAAGTCCGTCGCTGTGATCTACGTAGCACCGGCGGTGATTACGTCTGCGATGGCGGTTGTGCTGGCTCCGGCCTGACTTGAGGTGTCAGCACGTTAGGCGTCGGTAATCCCTTGTGCGTGTGCGTCACGCCCGGTATGGGAGTGTCGTGTGGTGTCTGTGTACAGCTTGGAGTGCGCAGTGTCTCGTGGGTACATACATTGGTGGGTACGGGGTCAATAGTCACCACGGAGTGTTCAGGGTAGGGGCCCGATGCTCCTGCGGGCGCCAGGTCGCGGATGGAGACCGTGTCCTCCCGCCCATCAGGTAAAACCACGTAGGCATACTCGGAGTTCGCATGAAGTAAGTGAACCCTCTCGACTATCGGGGAGTATTTATTGCTCCTCACATGTTTCCGGAGCAGCACTGGCCCCGGGGACGTCAGCCAAGTTGGTAGGGTGGTTCCAGTGGTCGACTTTCTGGGAAGAGAAAAGAGCCGCTCATGGGGGGGGTGGCATTGGTAGCTGTGCATAACAGGGAGCGGATGGAGTGGAGTGCCTCGGGAAGGACCTCCTGCCAGCGGGAGACCGGCAGTCCCTTTGACCTGAGGGCTAAGAGTGTGGCTTTCCACACTGTGTCATTCTCCTTCTCCACCTGTCCATTCCCCCGGGGATTATAGCTCATGGTCCTACTAGTAGCAATCCCCCTAGCCAGTAGGTATTGGCGCAGCTCGTCACTCATAAATGAGGCCCCTCTGTCACTGTGGATATAGCATGGGTATCCGAACAGAGTGAAGAGCTTGCACAGGGCTTTTATAACCGACGTGGTAGTGGTGTCAGGGCAGGGGATGGCGAAGGGGTACTGCGAGTACTCGTCAATAGTGTTAAGAAAGTACACATTGCGGTCGGTGGAGGGAAGGGGGCCCTTAAAGTCAACACTCAGTCGCTCAAAGGGGCGGGTGGCCTTGATTAGTTGTGCCTTTTCGGGTCGGTAGAAGTGCGGTTTGCACTCTGCGCAGACTTGGCAGTCCCTGGTCATCATCCTGATCTCCTCAAGGGAGTAAGGCAGGTTCCGGGCTTTCATGAAGTGGAAAAGCCGGGTGACCCCCCGGGTGGCAAAGATCTACATGTAGGGTGTATAGCCGGTCGATCTGTGCACTGGCGCTCGTTCCCTGGGATAGGGCATCGGAGGACTCATTGAGCTTCCCAGCACTGTACACGATGTCATAGTTGTAGGTGGAGAGTTCGATTCTCCACCTCAGAATTTTATCATTTTTGATTTTGCCCCGCTGCTGATTATTAAACATGAATGCGACTGAGCGCTGGTCAGTCAGCAGGATGAACTTTTTGCCGGCAAGATAGTGCCTCCAGTGCCCAATAGCTTCCACTATGGCGTGGGCCTCTTTCTCTACCGCAGAGTGCCGAATTTCAGGGCCTTGAAGGGTACGGGAGAAGAACGCCATTGGTCTTCCCGCCTGGTTGAGAGTAGCAGCCAGCGCGAAGTCGGAGGCGTCACTCTCTACTTGGAAGGGAATGGCCTCATCCACCGCATGCATTGTTGCTTTGGCAATGTCCCCTTTTATGCGGCTGAAGGCCGCGCAGGCCTCGGCTGAGAGGGGGAATGTGGTGGACTGGACCGGGGGCGGGCCTTGTCTGCATAGTTAGAGACCCATTGGGCGTAATATGAAAAGAAGCCCAGGCACCTTTTGAGGGCTGTAAGTGTGTTGGGAAGAGGAAGTTCCAACAGGGGGTGCATACGGTCAGGGTCAGGACCAATGACTCCATTCTCCACGACACACCCAAGGATAGCAAGTCGGGTGGTCCCGAACACACATTTGTCCTTGTTATAGGTGAGGTTGAAAGCTTTGGCCACTTGGAGAAATTTTTGGAGGTTGTTGTCGTGATCCTGCCGGTCGTGACCACAGATGGTGATGTTATCCAGATATGGGAACGTGGCCTTCAGTTGGCACTGGTCCACCATCCGGTCCATTTCCCTCTGGAAGACAGATACACCGTTCGTGATACAGAAGGGGGACGCGCAGGAAGTCATAAAGCCTGCCGTCCGCCTCGAAGGCGGTGTAAGGGCGGTCCTCCCGGCAGATGGGGAGCTGATGGTAAGTGGATTTTAGGTCTATGGTCGAGTACACCTTGTACTGTGCTATCTGATTGACCATATCCGCGATGCGGGGTAGAGGGTACGCGTTGAGCTGCGTGAACCTATTGATGGTCTGGCTATAGTCCACGACCATCCTATTCTTCTCCCCATTCGGAACAACGACCACCTGCGCCCTCCAAGGACTTGTGCTTGCCTCAATGACCCCCTCCCTGAGCAGCCGCTGCACCTCCGACTTAATGAAAGCTCTGTCCCCTGCGCTGTACCTCCTGCTTTTAGTTGCCACAGGTTTACAGTCGGGGGTCAGGTTGGCGAACAGCGGTGGGGGAGGGATCCTGAGGGTGGAGAGGCCGCAAGTGGTGTCGGTAGTGTGGCAGTTGGCATGATGTTGGGTGGGATGTGCGGGTCGGTGTGTGTGTGTAGTCAGTAGCGGGGTATGTGACGTATCTCTACAAAACTGGGGATTTACGACAGTAATTGGTGGGAGGGGCCTATCATACTTCATTGTCACGCTTTTCAGGTGGCTCTGGAAGTTGAGCCCCAATAGCACAGGGGCACACAGTTCAGGCATGACCAGTAATGTAAATTCTCAATATTCTGTGCCCTGCACCACTAGCGGAGCTACACAACCCCCCCGGATGTCTGTTGTATGCGAGCCGGAAGCCATGGCAACCCTCTGACTTACTGGCCGTATTACGAGTCCACAATGCTGCACTGTGTCCGGGTGGATAAAACTCTCCGTGCTGCCTGTGTCAAACAGGCAGCTTGTCCTGCGCCCCTCCACCAGGATGTCCATCACTCACCTTGCGAGCTGGTGGGGAGTGCTTTGGTCGAGGGTCACGGAGGTCAGGGTTGAGTCGCTGTCTTGGTCTGGCGGGGTGGGGTGCCTGGTGATCACCCGTGGTTCGTAAGATGGCCGCCCCCATGTCTTGTACATGGTGGCGGCGTGCAGGCAAGATGGTGACCCCCATGCCTCGCACGCAGCGCTGCTCAATCCCGCTCGTGGTCTGGACTTACAGGCCTTGGCGAAGTGGCCCTTCTTTCCACAGCTGAAGCAGGTAGCTTCTCGGGCCAGGCAGCATTTCCGGGGGTGCTTCTTGAGTCTGCAGACATAGCACTTCACGGACTCGCGACTGGCAGCAGCCATGGTCGATTCGCCGGCAGGTTGCAGGGTCTGCGGCATCCATGAGGCCGTTGGGAGATCATGTGCCTGGAGAGCGTCAGAGTTGTGGAGAGCGGCCTCCAGTGTATCGGCCAGCTTAATTGCCAAACTTAAGGTAAGATCGGCGTGTTCCAGCAGCCACTGGCACACATATGCTGACCTGGTCCCTGTGATGAAGGCATCTTTTACTAAGAGCTCCACATGCTGTTCAGCCGTCAGTTCTCGGCAATCGCAGGTCCGCATGAGTGTCTGTAGGGCCCGGACAAACTCAGCACTCGACTCCCTGGGCCGCTGCTACCGCGTCGCTAAGCAATGTCATGCATAGACGGTGTTTACCAGCCACAGGTATTGTCCTTTGAGTGTGCTCCGTCGTAGCTCGGCTGGTCTCTGATCAGCGAATAGACCCGTGGACTGACCCTGGAGAGGAGAACTCTGTGCTTCGCTGTGGGGTCGGTTGCTTTTATCTCTTCTAGGTACGCTTCGAAGCAGGCCAGACAGAGTTCGAAAGCGTTTCTGGCTTCAGGTGTTTGCAGGTCGAGGTCTAACTTGTTGGGTCTCAGGACGTGTTCCATGTTTTAGAATTACTGCTAATAAAATTGATGCACCACCAATTACTCCAAAAGACTGGAAGTAGAGTAAATACTGAAAGGCTTTTTTTAGCAGTAAAATATAACCTCAGCCATGCTGAGTACCTGCCCCGGACTGTGGGAGGAGCAGTGGCGCAATCGCCTTTATTCAGGGATGAGTGGGAGGAGCCACAGGAGCAGTCAGCAGAGGGGCGTGTCCAGACAGGTAACCCAGTTACAACATATAAATATGGTTTACTACACACTATCAACTTCCGCTTTAAATATACCCATGGACTTGGCCTCCACTGTAGTCTGTGGCGGATTAACTACCATGTGGCTAAAAAAATTCCTCTTTACCGCCAACCTGCCGTCAAATTCACCTGAACTATCTGACACTTCTCTTCCTTTTCTGGATCTCTCAGTCTCCATCTCAAAAGACTAATGTGAGACTGGCATTTTCTATAATCTCATTGACTTCCACAACTCAATCCATTATACCCCCTTCCACTCTGACTCCTGTGGGGATGCTATCCCTTTAACTCAATTTCTTCCATCTCACCACATCTGTTCTCAAGGTTTAAAAAAATGTCCTCCTTTTGCCAGGAATGTGGCTTTCCCTTGGCCATAGTTGATGGAGCCCTCACATGCATTTTCTCCATTTCCTGCACACGTGTTCTCAAAACTACAAGAGCTCGCTTGGCCATCATGTTTCACCCCAACTGGTCTCAATATCCAACATGTCACTCTCTGCATTTCCACAAGGACCATTCTCTTCAAGACTCTCTGTAAGCTTCTCCCTCCACCCTGCTCTCCCTGCCTCTTCCACTCCCCCTGCCCTGCCCTAACAGGTGTAACACCTGCCTTGTCACCTTCTTCCTCACCATATCCAGGCACCTAAACACTTCCAGGTAAGGCAGAGGATCAGCTGCACCTCTCCCAACTTGGTCAATTGCATACAATGCTTGCAATGTGGCTTCCTCTACATTAGTGAAATTAACCATAGACTAGGAGACAAGACCACTTTGCCCATGGTGGTCATCTTGAGCTTTTAGCTCTCCTGACTACTTTGACCTGTTTACCCTCAGCCTTGTCTGTTGCCATAGAGAATCCAAGCACAATTTGGAGGACAACCAACTTTTACAATGCTTGGGTAGCTTGCAACCCATTGAATTTAATGATTACAGGAAATACACATTGTCTATTTTCCTCCCACGCAGTCTCCCTCCACCTAGTTTCTATCCCTTGATTTTTCATCTTTCTCAACCCCCTCTTGCAGCAGCTCCAAGAGCCCATCATCCCTTCCCCATCTGGCTCCTCCTATCACCTACCTGACTCCATCCCAGCCTCACCCCCTCATACTGCAACAGCTCCAAGAGCCCATCATCCCTTCCCCATCCAGCTCCTCCTATCACCTACCTGACTCCATCCCAGCCTCACCCCCTCGTACTAGCAAACTTTTCTTTCTACTCGCAGTCCTGATGCAAGCTCTTGACCTGAAATGTCAGCTTACATCTTTTGCCTCCACAGATGCTGCTAAACCTGTTGAGTTCTTACAACGTTGAGGACTACCCAGATGGAATATGAGGTTTTGCACAAGGGTGGCTGAACTCATTCAGACTTCTCAAAAGCCTTCTATTCCTGCTCCCTCAGACACATACCAAGCTTCTCTTCTCCGTGGATTGTCACCTTGTCGAAGTGGAGAAGCTTGTGTGGTCCTGTGATCCTGAGAGCGATGCCATCTGGAGCTATGCTCCTGGTAGGGTCACCCACGGCGGTACGGTTGAGGGTGAGGTCCCTGACAAAGAATAATCCAGCCAAGACCTCAATAGTGGAACAGGTGGACGAAGTTACTTCGAACTCAACGGCTGTGAAGGCCGATGGAAGCTGTAACAAATACATCAGCTCCAATTGTCATAGTTTCCATGCCATTGGAATCATTTGGTTGATTTGTGAAGTATTATGTGCTTCTTGGAGTGCAACATCAAGTACATGTTTAATAAATACACGCACAGGTGTCTTCACTCTGTGGGCCTCTTCTTCAGAACGAAGACCATCATCCTCAACCTTGAGGGATAGCCACGACGACGACGACCAAGCTTCTCTTTAGAAATATCTATGCTATCTGCTGAATAGGTAGAGAGATTGAGATAGGTCTCTATCAAAGGAGGTGCAGGGTGCTCCTTCCTTCCACTAGCCTGCTGGATACCCTTGGGCAGGGTGTTGTACCTGTTTAGACACTCCACCCCCCCCCCCCGCACCGATCAGGGTCACGTGAAGCCATGGGAGCAGGTGGTGGATGGTCGTATGAGCAGCTGGTGCACATCACAAATCCTTGCTATATGACCACTAATGCCAGGCAGGCAATCTCTGAACAGTATTGATCATGGCAGGAATCACCCATCTTGTAAAAACGCTGCCCAAAACAAGACAATGGCAAACCACTTCTGTAGAAAAATTTTCCAAGAACAGTCATGGTTATGGAAAGACCATGATCACCCAAATCATACGGGATAGCACATAATGAATGAATCTGCTGAAATCATATTATGAGAGTGATTTCTTCACCATTCTATTAAGGATTTAAAGTACACTTATTATCAAAGTATGTATAAATTATACATCCTTGAGATTTGTCTGCTTACAGGCAGCCACAAAGCAAGAAACCCAAAAGAATCCAATTAATAAAAAAGACCAACACCTAATGTACAGCAAAAGAGAAAAAAACACAAATCATGCAAACATTAAAGCAAGCAACAGCATTCCGAACCCGGAGCCCGGAGCAGGTGGAGCAGGCCCATGGTCTCCATCTCAGTTCATCATATAGTTGGGCAAGTTGCCACGAAGCTCACAACATGAAGCATGTAGCAGCTGAAGCTTCAGCGCCGCAGAGAGAGGAGAGGAAATTGTGGAAGAGCAAATAGAATTGGCCCAACCCTCGCCTCTGGTGATGACTTCCTGCTTTTCCAGTCTATCTGGGCCGGCATTTAAATCATCCAAACATCGGGTATGCTCGTGGCCTAGGCCTCGCCCAGATAGACTGGAAAGCCTCTCCAAATTGGCTCAGCGCTGATCCAACCTTGCTCCCAGTGTGGGGGGACAGGCATCAAAACACCTCTGCCTTGATGCCTCTCCGAATCACTGGCTCCAACTCCATCTCCGACACCACCTCTGGTGACTTCGAAAACATCTCGAACACATTACGCTCCAACTTTGCAATGCACCCTAGAAACCAGCTTCGCCTTTGCTCACCTTTTCACTGTCTGCAGTGATAGTTTACCATAATGTACCTCAGAAAATGTGTTATTAATAATGCTTTAGGACAAATTTCTTCAAATTCTAAAGTCCCTATATGATTTTCTAGTAGATACCTTACACTTATCACCTACTGTTCTAGTCTCATCCGTAATCATTCCATCATACCTCATTAAGTTTTTTAATCACCTTTAAATCTTATGAAAGTAAAAACCTACAGATGGTTGAAAACTTAAAATGAAAACATTAAATGCTGGAAATACACAGGCAGGGCAGGTAATGTTTCTGAGAAAAAATTCAGAGTTAAAGCTTTAGATTGAAAACTTCTTACTGCTTCTAATTAAAGGCTATTCATGTGAAAAATTAACTCTGCTGTTTACAGAAACTTTCCCTTTCTCCTAAGCTGTATTGTCTGTTTTGTACTCTCTCTCCACGTTCGGACAGCAAGGCAATAAAATGACAGCACGTACCTTAAAATGACAGCAGGTAGGGATATGGAAATGGAAGTGGGTGAAGCAGAGCCAGATGACTAGAGGCCATGGCAGGACAAGCCACTGCACGGGATGTACCATCGTCAGGTATCAGAGGTGGTCGACAGAAGAAAATCCTACCAATGTCTGGAAATGGCAAGGCTGAGGAGCAGCTCAGAGGCACTGCTCATGGCTGCACAGAACAGGTGCAGAGCACAAGAGCAATGGAATTAGGGGTCTATCGCACCAGTCAAGACCTTAAATTCAGTCTGTGCAAGGAATCTGCTGAAACCATCCAGCACACAGTAGCAGGGTGCAAGTTGCAGGCAGGGACAGCACACACTGAACGGCACAACCAAGTGGCAGGAAATGTGTACAGGAACATCTGTGCTGACTATGGATTGGACACTCCCAAGTCCAAATGGGAAACACCCAAGTAGGTATTGGAGAATGACAGAGCTAAGGTCCTGTGGGCCGTCCAAATACAGACTGATAAGCAGGTGCTAGCCAACCAATCAGATATAGTATTACTGGATAAGGAACAGAAGAAGGCAATAGTAATAGATGTGGCAATCCCGAACATCAGGAACATCAGGAAGAAAGAATATGAGAAGCTGGAGAAATACCAGGGCTTGAAAGAGCAGATAGGAAGGATGAGGAAGGTTAAGGTCAAAGTAATCCTGCTGGTGATAGGAGCACTTGGAGCTGAGACACCTGGACTGGGAGAGTGGCTCCAACAAATCCCGGGAACAACATCTGAGATCTTGGTCCAGAAGAGCACACTACTAGGAACAGCAAGGATACTGCACCGAACACTTAAGCTACCAAGCCTCTGGTAGAAGGCACAAGATTGAGGGAAAAATAGACATGCACACCATCCATAAGGAATAAGAGAAAAAAGTATATATATAGTATATAAATAAAATGTGGAATGCACCTGGACCTGAAGTATTGTTCTCATTTGGTTATTTTGCTAATAACCTACATTATTTTTCTCTTAATGTTATGACATTTCTCTGAAAGACTTTGTTGTCATTTCCCATTTGCTGCATGCCACAATGAAATCGGAGACAGAAGTAATAATTCAGTAACCGTGTCGCTTCAGTATCACCTCCTGCGAATTCATCTTGCTCATCTTTTGTTTTTCTATCCTAATTCTGCGCTTGTTGTGAATTGACAGTATTTTAATCAGCATTCTTAAGCCTTGATGTTTTCATTTTCTATTTCTTTCTTTACCTTTCTCATTATTAAAATATCTTATCCCATTTGACACCATTTTATTGTTTATGAACTTGGAAATTGCATTTTTTTTCTTTTTATTCAAATTTTTCCTTATTACTTGAGTTAACATAGAAAACATAGAAAATAGGTGCAGGAGTAGGCCATTCGGCCCTTCGAGCCTGCACCGTCATTTATTATGATCATGGCTGATCATCCAACTCAGAACCCCGCCCCAGCCTTCCCTCCATACCCCCTGATCCCCGTAGCCACAAGGGCCATATCTAACTCCCTCTTAAATATAGCCAATGAACTGGCCTGAACTATTTCCTGTGGCAGAGAATTCCACAGATTCACCACTCTCTGTGTGAAGAAGTTTTTCCTAATCTCGGTCCTAAAAGGCTTCCCCTTTATCCTCAAACTGTGACCCCTTGTTCTGGACTTCCCCAACATCGGGAACAATCTTCCTGCATCTAGCCTGTCCAATCCCTTTAGGATTTTATACGTTTCAATCAGATCCCCCCTCATCTTCTAAATTCCAACGAGTACAAGCCCAGTTCATCCAGTCTTTCTTCATATGAAAGTCCTGCCATCCCAGGAATCAACCTGGTGAACCTTCTTTGTACTCCCTCTATGGCAAGGATGTCTTTCCTCAGATTAGGGGACCAAAACTGCACACAATACTCCAGGTGTGGTCTCACCAAGGCCTTGTACAACTGCAGTAGTACCTCCCTGCTCTGTACTCAAATCCTCTCGCTATAAATGCCAGCATATCATTTGCCTTTTTCACCGCCTGCTGTACCTGCATGCCCACTTTCAATGACTGGTGTATAATGACACCCAGGTCTCGTTGCACCTCCCCTTTTCCTAATCGGCCACCATTCAGATAATAATCTGTTTTCCTATTCCTAGTCATTCATAGTCCCCTCATTCTTCGTTTGCTTTCATTTTTGTGGAATGCTTCTTGTGCATTCTACAAGAGTTTAATTTAAATATAGCCCACAGCTATTCCACAGTGCCCATCTTCTCTCTCATTTCTGCTTTTTTTGTTTCCATCTTTATTCTCTCATATACTTGCATTTCTACAACCTATTATTGCACCTTGCAATATATTGCTTAATTGATATTTTTAAACAACCACTGTGATCAACAGTTCCTGGCTTATTTCCCAGATATCTGCTCTAGTTCATCTAATAGTGCTTACATGTAAAGCAGGCACAAAAAGAAACTGAACTTAGTTGTTTTTCTCATGCCATAAAGCATTAAAATCATTAGGCAATTAAATCAATGGAAATACTAATTTTAAATTGGGGTGATGTTGCTAGCAGAATATAATAGGCAAATTCATCTGCTAAACCTCAATAACTCCACTTTCAAAGCATTCCCCCTGACTTCATGAGTTAATGGCTTTTGGTATTTTACCTCCTGAAAGGGACAGATTGGACATGAAGAGGATATTTCAAATAGTGAGGAAGTCTAGGACCAGAAAGCACAGCCTCAGAAGAGAAGGATGCTCCTTTAGAATCCAGATGAGGAGGAATTCCTTAAACCAGAGGGAAATGAATCTGTGAAATTCATTGCCACAGAAGGCTGTGGAGGCCAAGTCTCTGGGTATATTTAAAGTGGAGATTGATAAGTTCTCGATTGGTAAGGATGTCAAAGGTTGTGGGGAGAAGGTGGGAGAATGGAGTTGAGAAGGAAAATAAATCAACCTGGCGAAGCCAAATGGCCTAATACTGCTTATAAGTCTTATGGTCTTAGAGTACCGTATAATATTACAAAGTTTTGTACCTCCCCAACCCTCAACTGTATCTGCGCTTGTCTACAAGATACATCTGTTAATGAATGGTGCCAGTAGGTGGTATCCTTTGTCAACAGCAAACAGCCAACCTATCATGTCCCTATCATTGTTCAGCATCTGTGCATCAGAGCATTGTATCGGCTCCCTACATAGTTTGCACAGGTTTGCTTAACGATGCTTCTGCATTTACATACTGATAAAGTGGCATCACATTTTTGTTGATCAATGCGACCCTCTGGAATATGATGAAATATACCTTTCACAAAACTCATAAACTTTGCCCTGGTGTTACAGAGGTTACGGTATGTGGTCCTCCTTTACAAACTGAGCACTGTTCACCTGCTTAGTCCAGCTGTCTATTACAGTTCAGGAGATCTGGCTAATTTGATTGCAGTCTCAACAGAGTCAACAACAAATAAGTTCACTGTCATGGCAGAAAGTATTGTGCCACTTTCCAGAAATATGCAGAGCTCTGCAAACACCTGCATCAAGGATTGCTGTCTGCCATAAAGCCCCAAGTGGTGAGGTTTCACTTCCAAAGACCCTCTATCCTGGGTACGGCCTTCAGCATGTAGCCCTGTCAGCTCAGAAGCCAAGCTGCTTGTTTCTCCATTCTTTTGAAAATATCCAGAATGGCAACATAAATTTAAAAAAAAACTCAGATGGCTAATTTGTAATGCTAGAAAATTTTAGACGTTGCAGGCTGAAAGCTGGAATCAAACCCATAAAATTCCACAATTCAATGAGCTCCTTACAAGAGCCTCCTTTTATCCTGCCACAGAGGGCATTAGAAAGAAATCCTGCCACATTTTTCTGGAGGATTTTAAACTGACACAATATCAGCTTTTACAATCGATGGAGCCCAACTACAAACTTTTGTATGATGTCAGAGTTGATACCTTAGCTGGCTACTGAAAATTGCCCTTAGGCTGCAGAGGAGTGCTAGGATCTGGTTGAGTGTCGATGGAAATGTAGTGAGCATGAAATGGGCTGGGGTACAATTAGTCTAAAATGGTGGCTGGCATGCAATCAGTGGACCAATTTTCATGCTCTTTCTCTCTATGGCTAAAATACTGACCACTGATCTTTCTAAATTAGTGTTGTGACCATCTGAGAAGGCACTGGTCGACAGATATAAACAATCAGCTAAATTCGTCTGGGCAGGGGTGATACTGGGTGAATTCTGCCAAACACTTGTGTGGCAGGATGGAGATATCATCACTTCAGAATGTGGGTGTTGGAAAGGTAGGAGCAGATCATGCCAACATCTGGATTTTGTGGAGAGAGAGTAGTCCAGCACTTATGTGAGAGCAAGGAGTAAATCAAGCCCAGCGCTTGAGTAGAGAGAGAGATCAAAGTTTTTTGCGGAAAAGTTTCAGTTATTCCTGAAAATGAATACAATAAAACATATTACATCTGCACTGCTACAAATAGTTTGGTGAAAAGATTTGCCCAGAGTTTAAAAAACACACTGCGAACAATGTCACCAGAACACACTACACTGACACTGAATCAAAAGCTCACTAATTTTCTCCTTGCATATCGCAATGCAGCACACTCCACGATCAACAACTCACCAATTATGCTGTCCCTGGATCATATCTTGCGCTCACACTTGGATCTCCTCAAATTCAATCTCAGGAGTATGCAGGACAACAGCTGAGACAAATTGAGGTCTCCTCAAACAAGTTGGTTTGATGTTTCACTCCCGGACAAGCAGTCCTGGTGATGGACTACAGGCTTAACTAAAAATGTGTAGTTGGAAAGATTAAAGACAGAACTGAATCCCTCTCCTAGACAGTAGAGATTGTAACTGATGACACATCAGTCAGTTGAGGAAAGCAATTATTAGTGAAGAAAGGTGTCCAGAACTGTCAGAACCACTTTCTGCAGTCCCAGAGTCAACTCCTACAACCACCACAGAGGAGGCCCCAGAACCTGAGATTGCTTCACAGCCATCAGTCTCACCTGTCAAGCAGAGTGACCCCACCTGTCAGGAAAGACATTATCCCACATGAGCAAGATATCTTCCACGGCGATTAAACCTTTAAGCCTGGATGGGACAATTCAATATTTACTATCCTGAGGATGTCTATGTATATATAGTATACTGTGTGAACATATGTATGAAAGTTGAGATGCATTCTATATTGATTTGGATTTTATAGCGAAGCAGGGAGGAGTGTTGCACATTTAACATTTCAGTAATATTTGAGTAATATTGTAAGTTCAATGTTCTTTGTTTAAATAATTAGTTACTGGTTATATGTAAAAGTACATGAATGGCATACATACATACACGACACTACGTCATAAGTGTGGGTCTCGCTTAAAGAAAATGTAAAACTACACATGAGGTACCCCAGCTCTCCTGTGTTTCTCTTTCAATTAGTTTCTGGGGTTGCAAACATAACGATCTCCACATTGATGAAAATCAGAAACAGAACTCTAGATGTCATAGATTTGAAATAAAAAGAGAAAAAGCTGAGTAGATTAGGAAACATCTGAAAGAGAAAAAGTTAATGTTTCAGGTCTTGGACTCTTTGTCAGTAATGAAAAGGAGAGGAACAATTTAGTCTATTTATTGGAGAGAATCAGGGAGTGTGATAACTGGAACTTAGCAATTTTTCTGTTTGGGAGAAATAGTGGAACAGAAAATATAAGCTTAAGTCTGTATAAATATATTGCAAATGTATAGTCTGTGTAAGTATAGATACCATGCAAAAACGCAAGAAAGAATGGCAGGCAAAAATGGACAGTTCTCATACCAACAAAAAGAATGCGTTAGCTAAAATCGGAGAATTTTGAATTGAATTTTTAAGGCTGCAGCCTGGCCAGACAGAAGATGATGTAAAGTTTGTTGAACTTGTTTTGGATGTCATTGTAATTGTACAGGAATCCTCAACATCTCGGTGAATCTTTTCAGCACCCTCTCTAAACTCTATCACATCCTCCTTATACTGCAACGGGGTCAGACTCAATTGAGGATTCAATCAGTGAAGCTGATCACAGGAATAGGCTGTTATGGTCACCTACAAATGTGTAATATCCTCCCCACTGCCCTGTCTAATTTCCCTCACCAGCACGGCAATTTTTTTATATGACTACACCTTGACTGCTATGAAAAGATTTAGGGTTGTGATCCTTAACTGCAAAAATACAATTGCAATGATAGGAAGCTGCACAATTGAATTGCAGTTCTTGCAATTTCAGTGAAAATTATTTTGAATTAAAAAAAGAATTCCAAATAATGTTGTTTTCTGGTTTCCTTGAATGATAATGAGCAGAAATCTCAGCACCTACTTAATGAACTTCATCAACTAAATCAATTTCTAAGCAAAATTGTTTTAAGCAGTATTATTCCTGAAATGGTAAACTACAAGGAGACAAAATACTGATATTATTTTGAATAGAACTGAAAGATTAACAAAAATTTATAGGTTTTAAAATTAGGAAATATTTTAATTATGTTGCCAGACTAGGATGAGTAGTATCAAGGAAAAACAAGTTTTAAATTGTCACTGAAAGAGATGAGAGGTGAAATCCTTTGCACACATAATTATAGAATGTTGAATACTGTACAAATAGAGTTTGCAACAGATAGTTTTACAGTATGATGAAGTTAAGTAATAATTACGAGGCTTTGGGAATCAAACAAACAGGCATTTGTTTTGCACTTAGTACTGAGCTGGCACACATAGGATCAAATCCATCCAGCTGCATAAGCGGAAGTCAAGTTTGACTAACATGAGAGGCACATTAAAGATGCACATTATACACATGCTAGAATGAATTTAATTGACGTTGTTACTGATTATTGGAGGATGGAAGGGAGGCTGTGCTCATGTTACACATTAGCACATTTTCTTTTATAATGGAAACTTTTATTTTCAATACTTGTATTTAAATTTGATTTCTCATCTAAAATTTTCATTAAACTCAATGGCATTAAATACTGAAAATTAATAGCAGCAAACAACAAACCAGAGTTAGCCATTTCATTGTACGATCCACTTAAAGGTACTAAAACTTCCTTCCCCGATATGGAGCATTCTTCTTGCACGCGCACTTGCAGAAAATGTGTTCTCAGAATGTGATGTTGCTAGACAGAAAAGAAAGTGCTATCAAAGTAAAACTTACACTTAGATTTAAAGCATCATCCATTTTTACTATATATTTTTAAACATTCCTTAACTCCACTGATTTGGCTACAGGGGTCAGGGGGTATGGAGGGAAGGCTGGGGTGGGGTTCTGAGTTGGATGATCAGCCATGATCATAATAAATGGCGGTGCAGGCTCGAAGGGCCGAATGGCCTACTCCTGCACCTATTTTCTATGTTTGTATGTTTCTATTCCTATTAATGAGTCACACTCTATATTCAAAATTCCAGCTTTCCTCTTGCACTGAGAGCTGCTATTGTGATTGACCCACTCGTGGCTAATGGCCTGCAAGATGTCACATGGTGTCTGCTGGACACGTGCGGGGAGGGAGGGGTCATTTTGAAGTGGAGTGCGGTGGGTGAGCATGGCCACCAAGGTGAGGAATGCTTGTGTAGGACGGGAGAGTCAAATATCCCACGCTGCCCCTCACTGATTTTGCTTCTATTGTGTCCTTCAGGTTCTTCATACTGTCTCCTTGTTTCCAAGAGCAGAAGAAACTGGTGTGACATCCATCTTTTGAGGATACGTTTCTAAAGATAGTCCAGTAATTTTTAAGATGTCCCTTCTTCTGTAATTTTTATTTTGCAATCGTGTGTCATTTCCAAGTTGGTCAAACTTTGAAGTTTTTGTTTGCAGTGTTCTCGGGAGTGGTTAGTGTTCCTATAGGAGGCCTGCGTGTTTTTACACAGTACTTATCGATGAATGGTTAGATTAGATAGGATCTGTTGGAACCATGTCTGCTTATACGGATACAGGTATATTTTCAGGGGTTTAATTTGCCCCAAACAGTCTACAAGTGTCCATAATAAACTGTTATTATCTTGAGTACAGTGTGGTTCTTTCACAAGACCTAAGTTTAAAAAAAACAACAGGACAGCATCACTTATGAAAGGAGCACAAGTAATCAGGTCCAAATCCTGATAAAATACTGGAGACATGTTAAATGATACTTGTTTTTCTCACAATTCATTTCAGTCTCTGTGGTACCTTCACATACCATAGATAATGGGTGCATCTGTCAGGCTAAATGGACCGAATAATTATGTAAGTGGAGCTGGATGATGCTAACCTCATGCACGGCGCTAACCACACCAGAGCTGTGGATAGCTACCTTAATCAGAGCTATGACTGATCCTTGATAATATCATATGGATTTTAGTCCTTACACTTACAATGACTGAAATTATATGTTTGTGGTCACTTCATTCAGTGAAATGGTGGCTGTAATTCTCTATTCCATAAGCTTGTGGAATGTGTTAAGTTGCACAATAGTCAGTTGTGAAATGGAGGCATTTTGCTTTTTGCTATTCCAACCACAAAACTGTAGTCTGATTGATTAGTTTTCTCGCTCCCATTTAAAGAAGCTCTTTTTTTTAATACTATTTAGAAGTGATATTATTCAAGGTGATCGGGATGAATGGAAAATCAACTCATTAAAAATGGTGTGTAATTATTGATAGTGTACCTGTAATATTTGTAAGCAAAATCATAAACCTGCAGATATTTGAAGCCTGAAGTAAAAAATATGCAGAAAATGCTTGTAGTAGTCAGGTCAGAGAGAGAGAGAGAGAAACAGCAGTCAAACTCTGAAACAGAAAACACTGGAAATACTCAGGTCGCTAGGCTGCTTTTTTGGAAAGAGAATCAGAACGATGCCTTCATTAGAACAGTTAACAGCTGATATGACCTACAGTAAGGGTGGCAAACCCTTTTGAGAACATATGCCCAAAGTGCTATCATCTTCTTAAAAAAAACTTGTGCGCCATAGTAATTTTGAGCAGAGATTATCATTGGTTAATGAATTAGTAACAATAATTATGGATTTTTAAGTAAAACGGTGAGTCCTGTTACTTATTTACGTGTATTCATTGTTTTACTATTAATGAAGGTATAGCAGAGTCAGGTTAAAATGAAAGAAGCATTTTAGAAAATGTGTTTTAAAATTATTAATATTAAGCTTTTAAAAATAACATAATTTCTAAATAGTATTGTTTTTATAACCATTTGCTGTCTAAACACAGATGTATACATCAGGTCTGCAAAGATTTCAAAACCTATTATCCAGCATCATGTGCTCTCGTAACCGTCCAAGCTGATGTGAGACATTTCCTGTGAAAACATCTCACTGCTCTCAGTTGGTAAAAAAATTATTCACTGATTCATTTGGCAGTAAAGATAATTATAGGTGTGTTTTTAAGAATCAAGAAGCTGCACTGCCAATAATTTTTTTGTGCCTGTCCCATGGTATCACTACAGCTGGAATCGGAGACAGAGTAAATAAAATTCCTTTTTCCAAATCAGCCAGTTTGAAGCTTTTTACATTGTCAGTTAAAATTGACAATGCTCTGGAGTAGGGTTTTCGTGAGTTTTTCCTTACCTATACTGTTCCTCACCATGGTAATATCACCATGATCCCACTAGCCACTGGTGCCAAGCAGATTTCATTCCTGTCTGTATCCACCACCCCTGAACTGAATGAAAGTAGTGCTGGCAGTCCCATCTCCTGCTCAAACAAGGCCTCTGTATAACTTCAAAGCACCCCCTTGAACCTGGCCCATATTTACTATTGCTGTTATCTTTTTCCCATTTAATTGTACAGCTAATTAGGTGCAGAATTATACTGAGCTTCCATTTTAAAGCAGCACACATAAAATTGTGTGAATGCAGCAGGCGAGGCAGCATCTCTGGGAAGAGGTGCAGTCGACGTTTCAGGCCGAGACCCTTCGTCAGGACTAACTGAAGGAAGAGTGAGTAAGAGATTTGAAAGTGGGAGAGGGAGGGGGAGATCCAAAACAATAGGAGAAGACAGGAGGGGGAGTGATGGAGCCAAGAGCTGGACAGGTGATTGGCCAAAGGGTATGAGAGGATCATGGGACAGGAGGCCTAGGGAGAAAGAAAAAGGGGAGGGGGGGAAGCCCAGAGGATGGGCAAGGGGTATAGTGAGAGGGACAGAGGGAGAAAAAGAACGGGTGTATATAAATAAATAAATAACGGATGGGGTACGAGGGGGAGGTGGGGCATTAGCGTAAGTTTGAGAAGTCAATGTTCATGCCATCAGGTTGGAGGCTACCCAGACGGAATATAAGGTGTTGTTCCTCCAACCTGAGTGTGGCTTCATCTTGACAGTAGAGGAGGCTGTGGATAGACATATCGGAATGGGAATGGGACGTGGAATTAAAATGTATGGCCACTGGGAGATCCTGCTTTCTCTGGCGGACAGAGCATAGGTCTTCAGCGAAAAGGTCTCCCAGTCTGCGTCGGGTCTCACCAATATATAGAAGGCCACATCGGGAGCACCGGACGCGGTATATCACCCCAGCCGACTCACAGGTGAAGTGTCGCCTCACCTGGAAGGACTGTCTGGGGCCCTGAATGGTAGTGAGGGGAGGAAGTGTAAGGGCATGTGTAGCACTTGTTCCGCTTACACGGATAAGTGCCAGGAGGGAGATCAGTGGGGAGGGATGGGGGAGGCGAATGGACAAGGGAGTCGTGTAGGGAGCGATCCTTGTGGAAAGCTGGGGGGGGGGAGCGAAAGATGTGCTTAGTGGTGGGATCCCGTTGGAGCTGGTGGAAGTTATGGAGAATTATATGTTGGACCCGGAGGCTGGTGGGGTGGTAAGTGAGAACCAGGGGAACCCTATTCCTAGTGGGGTGGCGGGAGGATGGAGTGAGAGCAGATGTGCGTGAAATGGGGGAGATGCATTTGAGAGCAGAGTTGATGGTGGAGGAAGGGAAGCCCCTTTCTTTAAAAAAGGAGGACATCTTCCTCATCCTGGAATAAAAAACCTCATCCTGAGAGCAGATGCGGCGGAGACGGAGGAATTGCGAGAAGAGGATGGCATTTTTGCAAGAGACGGTGAGAAGAGGAGTAGTCCAGATAGCTGTGAGAGTCAGTAGGCTTATAGTAGACATCAGTGGATAAGCTGTCTTCAGAGATAGAGACAGAAAGATCTAGAAAGGGGAGGGAGGTGTCAGAAGTGGACCAGGTAAACTTGAGGGCAGGGCGAAAGTTGGAGGCAAAGTTAATGAAGTCAACGAGCTCAGCATGCGCGCAGGAAGCAGCGCCAATGCAGTCGTCGATGTAGCGAAGGAAAAGCGGGGGACAGATACCAGAATAGGTTTGGAACATAGATTGTTCCACAAAGCCAACAAAAAGGCAGGCATAGCTGGGACCAATATGGGTGCCCATGGCTACACCTTTAGTTTGGAGGAAGTGGGAGGAGCCAAAGGAGAAATTATTAAGAGTAAGGACTAATTCCGCTAGACGGAGCAGAGTGGTGGTAGAGGGGAACTGGTTAGGTCTGGAATCCAAAAAGAAGCGTAGAGCTTTGAGACCTTCCTGATGGGGGATGGAAGTATATAGGGACTGGACATCCATGGTGAAAATAAAGTGGTGAGGGCCAGGGAACTTAAAATCAACAAAAAGTTTCAAAGCGTGAGAAGCGTCATGAACATAGGTAGGAAGGGATTGAACAAGGGGGGATAAAACCGTGTTGAGGTATGCAGAAACGAGTTCGGAGGGGCAGGAGCAAGCTGAGACAATAGGTCTACCTGGACAGGCAGGTTTGTGGATCTTGGGTAGGAGGTAGAAATGGGAAGTGCAGGGTGTGGGAACTATAAGGTTGGTAGCAGTGGATGGGAGATCCCCTGAGCGGATAAAGTCGGTGATGGTGTGGGAGACAATGGCCTGGTGCTGCTTAGTGGGGTCATGATCGAGGGGTAAATAAGAAGAGGTATCCGTGAGTTGTCACTGTGCCTCGTCAAGGTAGAGGTCAGTGCGCCAGACTACAACAGCACCCCCCTTATCGGCGGGTTTTATAGTAAGGTTAGGATTAGTGCGGAGGGAGTGGAGAGAGGAGTGTTCGGAAGGAGTGAGGTTGGAATGGGGACAAGGTGCGGTGAAGTCGAGACGGTTGATGTCCTGTCGGCAGTTGGCGATAAAGAGATCCAGAGCAGGCAGAAGACCAGAGCGGGGTGCCCATGAAGAGGAGGAGGGTTGAAGACGGGAGAAGGGGTCATCGGTGGGGGTGGGAGAGTCCTTGCCGAAGAAGCAGGCTCCAAGACGGAGCCGGTGGAAGAAGAGTTCCACGTCATGGCGCACGCAGAACTCGCTGAGGTGTGGGCGAAGGGGGACAAAGGGAGTTGAAGGTCGGAGGGGATGGTCAAGACCCGGCACGGATCAGAGCTGGGATCAGAGGGGGGAGAGGGAGAGAGGCTGGTGGTGTCAGTGGAGTGGAGAGGGTTGGGGTGAGAGGAAGAAGGAGCCTCCGAGGGCCCAGGAGTAGCTGATGTAATGTGAGGGAGACGGGGTTGCAGAGTGGTGGGGGACATCACTGGCAAGAAAGCTGATCACAAAGTTTTGATTTTTTTAGCGCTATGTGATTGAAAATTGCATTACTTGGTATTTGAAACTCACTTTAACCTAGTGTAACCAAAGTGTGCTATCTCTGGAAATTCAGGAGTCACTTGTGGAATCTTGTCACAAGAGATAATGTCATATGTCATGCAATGCTTTTAGATTTGTTGGATCATGTCCATCTGGGGAGATGTGTTGCACACTGCTGAGTTAAATAGGTCTCAGTATCAGAGCACTGGAAGGGAAGCTGAGTGAAAAATTAACCTACATCTAATACAAACTGAGCTGTACCTTTCCTCCAAAATCCCAATTGTAACCTCAGGACATCATGATCTAAATCATGTTGCTGCTGGTGCTCCTCTCAGCCCCTTCCCTATCCTGAGACGCTGAAACTTGATATTGGCCTTTTTCCTTGGTTTCCCATCATACAACTATAATGCCAGCCTCCCTGATCTCATCCCAAAGACGTGGCTCTCTGGCTCCCTGGTTGTCATTCCCCTCATTATGTTGCTGAGTAGTGCCCATTGTCACTGACTAAGTGTTCTGGAACACCAGTTCCTGAGAAGAGGCTTCTCAGCACATCAACAGTGTATGAGTCTGTAGTGGAGGCCACTGGGAACACTTCCGGCCACTTTGTAGCTGCATCACTACTACCCTTGTGCCCTTGAATGGTCCAGCAAAATCCATGTGAATCTTCTGCCGGGGAACTGCAGACCATTCCCAGGGATGGAGAAGCACTGCTCTTGGCATCTTTTGATCGTGTTGGCATTCCGAACAGTGCATGGTGAGATGCTCAATCTGTTGATCTATCCTAGGCCACCAGACAAACCTTCGAGCTAACGCTTTCATTTTGATCATGCGAAAATGACTGGCATGTTGCTCCTCCAGCACTTCAGCTCTTAGGTTGGATAGTACAACTCTCAATCCCCACATAAGGCAACCCCCATTAAGGAGAATACATTAAGAGGAGTGTCCTCTTTTGTAATTTTTTTCAAGTATTTCCTTTTCCAAGGGTAGACAGGAGAATCCATCAGCATCTCCATGATTAGTTATGCTATTGAATACAATCTTGCAATTGTGTCCTCCAAGAAACTGCATTCAGGGTGCTGTTATTAGTGGAGCACCCTTCTGAGAATTGGCAATGGACACTAGCAGTTGATGAACAGTAATTAAGGTAAATTCTCCCCCATACAAGTACTGGATGAAATATTTTACACCCCAAACCAGACTCAAGGCCTCTCCGACATTCTGAGCATAATTTTTCTCTTCAGCAGTAAGGGAACAAGATGCAAAGGCTATGGGACATTTACTTCTATTACCTATAACATGTGATATGACCACACATATGCCATAAGGTGAGGTATCAAAGGCATCCTTCATTGGACAGTGTGGTTCATAATGTCTGATGTCACTATTTCCTTTACCTTCTTGCAAACAATTTCATACTGCTTTGTCCATTGCGATTGCTTCGCGAACTGTAGGAATGAGTTCAAGGGGTAGAGCACACAGTAGCCAGGTTTGGCAGGAACCTGTTACAGTAATTGACAAATCTTCAAAAGGACAACTGTGACACGTCCTTTGGCCTTGGGGCATCCACCACTCCTTGAATTTTCTCAGCATACTTGTGTAATCCTTGTATGACTGTGCTGTGACCATAATAAGTGATGCTTGGTTTAAAGAATTCACACTTGTTGTGTCCTACTCTAAGTTCATAATCTTCTAATCTTTTTAACACTGTCTTGAGACTTTGGAGATGTTCTTTGTCATCCTTACTGATAACAACAACGTCATCCAGGTAACATTGAGTACCTGAGCAGCCTTGCAGCACCTGGTCTATCGCTTTCTGCCAGAGTGCAGGTACAGATGCTACTCCAAAAAAAAATCTATTCTAGGAATAAATCCCTTCGTCAATATTTATGGTGAGAGACACTTTAGATTCTTCTTCCATCTCCATCTGTAGGCAGGTCTCAACTAAGTCCATTTTACTTGAGTATTTCCCTCCAAAGAGGTTTGTAATGTTATACTCTACTCTAGACAAAGGATATTGATCTACCTCCAATACTACATTTATGTTGACCTTAAAATCACCATAAATCCTGAAAGTCCCATCCTTCTTGGCTATTGGGACCACTGGCATTGCTCATGAGCTCTAATCAGCCTTGGAAAGAATTCCTACAGCCTCCATGCGATTTAGCTCACTGGCTACTTTATCATGGATGGTGTAAGGAACCGGATGGGCTTTGTAAAACTTGGGCATGACATTTTTATTCAATACTATTTTATCTTGACATATCCAGTGCCATCTTTGAAAACTGCTGTGGTATCAACTAGTAAATTTCTTAATTCTCTTTCAGTTGACTCTATTGCAGAGGGTGTGGCATGCAAATAGTGGATGGATCTCCAATCAAGTTGTAGTTGTCTCAGCCAATCATGGCCCCACAATACCAGCCCTCCTGTTTTTACCACATACGAGCCCAACATGGCTTGTTGATCATTGTCTTTCACTGTTATGAATATCATTCCCACAGGAGTTGCCTTTTCTCCAGTATAAGTTCTTAGTTGGATATCTGCAGGCTTCAGTCCAGTATCTTTGAAATGCTGTTCAAACTTATTTTGTGAAATGACTGAAATAGTCCAGCCAGTATCCAATTCAATTTTAATTAATTTGCCATTCACTTCTGGTGTAAGCCATATTGCTTGTCTCTTGTTAGTTTTCACATTATAAATCTCAAGGCTACTTAGTCCTGTGTCACTCTCATCATTATTAGATTTTCCATCAACAGTATGCAGATTAATGCTCTATTTGAAACTGCAGCATGACTTTTTATCTGTATCTCTTCCCAGCGCAGTCCATTTATTTTTATCTGCCTGACATGCTTATTGTATGTGTCCTACATTGTTGCATTTTCTGCAAGTTTCACCTTTAAATCTACATTGGTCTGGTGTATGTAGACCCTGCCAGACGGTAACAAAATTTGTTCGGCTAGGCGGGTTTCTGTTCAGCCGTTGGAATTCGGTTCATGCTCAGTTTCATTTCTGACTGCAAGTCAATTGTGTCTTCGTCTACTGTTTCTATTGAAACAACAACTCCAACTGTTCTTTTAAATCTGACTTGGGAGTTAGAAGCTGCTTTTTAAATGCTTTCTTGTAAGATTCCACAAATTAAATGATCTTTCAGTGCATTATTTATCTTACATTTTTTAGGGCATGCCCTTTTCTCACTGTTACCATCAGGTAGGAGGTACAGAAGCATAAAGACACACACTCAGTGATTCAGGAACAGTTTCTTCCCCTCTGCCATCAGATTTTTAAATGGATGCTGAACCCGTAAAAACTACCTCACTTTTTAATGTATATTATTTGTTTTTTACACAATCTTTAATTTACTCATTATATGGATACTGTGATTTATTTATTTATTTATTTATTCGTTCATTCATTCTTCTATATTATGTATTGCATTGAACTGCTGCTGCAAAGTTAACAAATTTCATGACACATGCCGGTGATAATAAACCTGATTCTGATTCTGATTCTGATTCAGACAATTCTCAGACAACTTTAATTCGACCATGTATGTTGAAATAGACTGCCCTTCCTTTTGATACCACATACAAAACCTAATGCATTTTGTAATCAACAATGATTTCAGTTCTAAATGTTCCTTCACTACTTTCACAATATCAGCAAAACTCATTTTGGCTGGTTTGGTTGTTTTGGTTGTTGCAGTCAAACTTTGAAGGAAATTGTACACTCTTCCACCAATTATAGTCAGCAAAATTGGGACTTATTTCTCATTGTCTACTTCATTTGTTCCAAAATACTGTTCATTTCTCTCAGCATACAATATCCAATTATCTCTTATGCAATTGAATGTGTCTGCTTTCAAATGTAACCAACTATTTCTGCTTGCTTTTTTACTTATTATCACCCAGTACTCATTGTTTATGAACCCATGAATAATGTCCATTTTCTGTCTTTTTTTTAACTTCACTGACTCCGTCTCTTCCCAAAGAAGCATTTGGTGTGCTGCTTTTAAAAACCTGAATGCCATGCTGTGTCTTTTTTTTTTAAACACAAACATCTCACTGTGCTTTTTAAAAAAAAACTCTAATATCGCGCTGCATTTCAACAGGTAGGTAGTCGTCTTGGGTTCATTTTTAAATTTACTGATCGCCACTCTTTTGTAATTCCAAAAATTAATTGAAAGAAAAACACAGGAGAGCCAGGAAACTGTGTCTAGTTTTGTTTTTATTTCAGTGAGATGTGTACTTAAGGCGTCGTGCCGTGATGATGTACGCCATTCACGTACTTTTACATATAAAAGTACAGTGATGGTGAGGACAAGATGAGTGAGGTTGATGTTCTGGAGCATGTTGATATTAAGAGAGAGGAGATGTTGGAGTTGTTAAAATACATTAGGATGGATAAGTCCCTGGGGCCTGACAGAATATTTCCCAGGCTGCTCCACGAGGTGAGGGAAGAGATTGCTGAGCCTCTAGCTAGGATCTTTATGTCCTCGTTGTCCACAGGAATGGTACCAGAGGATTGGAGGGAGGTGAGTGTGGTCCCCTTGTTCAAAAAGGTAGTAGGGATTGTCCAGATAATTATAGACCAGTGATCCTTACGTTTGTGGTGGGAAAGCTGTTGGAAAATATTCTTAGAGATAGGATCTATGGGCATTTAGAGAATCATGGTGGCTCAGGGACAGTCAACATGGCTTTGTGAAGGGAAGATCATGTCTAACAAGCCTGATAGAGTTCTTTGAGGAGGTGACCAGGCATATAGATGAGGGTAGTGCAGTGGATGTGATCTACATGGATTTTAGTAAGGTATTTGACAAGGTTCCACACAGTAGGCTTATTCAGAAAGTCAGAAGGCATGGGATCCAGGGAAGTTTGGCCAGGTGGATTCAGAATTGGCTTGCCTGCAGAAAGCAGAGGGTCATAGTGGAGGGAGTACATTTGGATTGAAGGGTTGTGACTAGTGGTGTCCCACAAGGATCGGTTCTGGGACCTCTACTTTTTGTGATTTTTAGTAATGACCTGGATGTGGGGGTAGAAGGGTGGGTTGGCAAGTTTGCAGACGACACAAAGGTTGGTGGTGTTGTGGATAGTGTGGAGGATTGTAGAAGATTGCAGAGAGACATTGATAGGATGCAGAAGTGGGCTGAGAAGTGGCAGATGGAGTTCAACCCGGAGAAGTGTGAGGTTGTACACTTTGGAAGGACAAACTCCAAGGCAGAGTACAAAGTAAATGGCAGGATACTTGGTAGTGTGGAGGAACAGAGGGATCTGGGGGTACATGGCCACAGATCCCTGAAAGTTGCCTCACAGGTAGATAGGGTAGTTAAGAAAGCTTATAGTGTGTTAACTTTCATAAGTCGAGTGATACAGCTTAAGAGTTGCGAGGTAATGATGCAGCTCTATAAAACTCTGGTTAGGCCACAGTTGGAGTACAGTGTCCAGTTCTGGTCACTTCACTATAGGAAGGGTGTGGAAGCATTGGAAATGGTACCGAGGAGATTTACCAGGATGCTGCCTGTATTAGAGAGTATGCATTATGATCAGAGATTAAGGGAGCTAGGGCTTTACTCTTTGGAGAGAAGGAGGATGAGGGGATACATAATAGAGGTATACAAGATATTAAGAGGAATAGATAGAGTGGATAGCCAGCACCTCTTCCCCAGGGCACCACTGCTCAGTACAAGAGGACATGGCTTTAAAGTAAGGGGTAGGAAGTTCAAGGGGGATATTAGAGGAAGGTTTTTTACTCAGAGAGTGGTTGGTGCGTGGAATGCACTGCCTGAGTCAGTGGTGGAGGCAGATACACTAACGAAATCTAAGAGACTACTAGACAGGTATATGGAGGAATTTAAGGTGGGGGGTTATATGGGAGGCAGGGATTAAGGGTTGGCACAATATTGTGGGCCTAAGGGCCTGTACTGTGCTGTACTATTCTGTGTTCTATGTTCTATAACTTGTAATGAATTATTTAAACAAATGAAGTTTGCTTAATCAAACAATATATTTACAGTATTACTGAAATATTAAGTGCACAACAGGGATCAATCACGGGTCCATGGTTTAGATTCTAACTTGAGAAGTATCAATATAAATTCATTGTTTTTTTGCCTGTCATCAAAAGTGTTTATCAACAAAAGTGACTAGAGTTCCTCCTGTACTATATTCACAAGAATCTTTGAACAACCTCATCAAGCACTAATTGAAAACTCAAAATGTAAAGAAAATGTAATAAATCCAACTCGTTAATGAAGTCAGCTGAGTCATGTCTCCTTGCTTCTTTCTTAAACTAATGTCAAATTGGTTATTTGATTTACCTCGTTGAGACAAGAGTACTTTAGTCTATTGGGGAAATTTTCCATTTTAGAATACTGAAATACTGTAGACCATTTTCTACAACCTCTTAGAATAATACAACACTGACTTTTTTCAACAATCTGTGCTATCAGCACTCTGAGATAACTACAAAGTGTTTCATATATTTAATGAGATTTACTGTAAAGCCATGAGGAACTAGACCAACATTTATAGCGATGTTATTGTCAGCATTAAAAAGTAGATGCTTTGCTGTTTCTGTTGGGGTATCATACAACGTAATCTGCTTTGTTGCTACAGGCAGCTGTGCTCTCAAGAAGGCAATGGTGTCAAAAATGTGAATTGAAAGCACTGTACTGTAAAGAGATCATAAGTTATGTGGAAAAAATTGAATTGTAGGAAGTGATAAAAGTTTGCTTTCAGATGCCAAAACCAAGAGAGCATGATGTCCATCCCTAGGGCATGGCATACCTCCAGAACATAATAAGGGAAGTCTAGTTTTATAAGGATTCAAGGTACAGCTGTCTGTCTTTCATTAGTCAAGAAATGCTGACACAAAAGGGAAACATCACTATATATAAAGGGAATTGAAAGCTTATATCTTCCTTCTGTCAGAATGTTAAACTCAATTTTATTCAAGTTCCAAACTTTCTCTAAACGCATTAGTCTTAGCTGGAAGAAACAACCTTTATAGCTTAAATATTTGTTTGATTCGGCTTAAGAATGGAAAAACCTCATTCCGCATTTTCCCTTGAAGTAACTTCTATGATCTTTGAGAGATTACAGACTTCTTTCAGATACAACATCAACGTCATATGGTTGTGGAATTGTGTGTGGGTGTATGAGCATGGTAAAGAAGATTTGGAGAGCTTTCCAAATATGAGTCTCCTTCAGGGCAAATACACAGGACCGTCCTGTATGAAAACAAGGAATAATAAAAAGGTTAACGGAATCCATCCAAAATTGTTGCCAACTGGCAAGGAAAATTCAAATCTATAGGAGAGGAACTTGAATCTTTGCTCGCCATGCCCATGTTGCTGGAACACACACCAATTCTTATCAAGAGATCAGTAGTGGAAGGGGTGAGCAGTTTCAATTTCCTGGGTGTCAACATCTCTGAAGATCTATCCTGGGCCCAACATACTGATGCAATTACAAAGAAGATACGACAGCAGCTATATTTCATTAGGAGCTTGAAGAAACTTGGTACGTCATCAAAGGCCAGCAGATTTCTACAGATGTACAGAGGAGAGAATTCTAACTGGTTGCATCACCATATGGTCTGGAGGCGCCACTGCACAGACTCCGGAAAAAAAAAACACTGCAGTTATTTGCAAACTCAGCCAGCTCCATCATGGGCACTAGGCTCACCAGCATTGAGGACATCTTCAAAAGGAGATGACTCAAAAGGGCTGCATCCATCATCAAAAAAAAAGCCATCACTCAGTACATGTTCTCTTGTCATTGCTACAATCAAGGGGGTGGTACAGGAGTCTCAAGACACACACTCAACATTTTAGGAACAGCTTTTTCTCCACCTCCATCAAATTTCTGAATGGACAATGAACCCATGTACACCACCTCACTATTTTTTTCATTTTTTGCTCTTTTCTTGCTCTATTTAATTTTTAATTACATGTATTTCTTATTGCAATTTATAGTTCTTATTATGTATTGTAATGTACTGCTGCAAAAAAAAACCTTTCATGACATATGCCAATGATATTAAACTTAATTCTGATTCTACACCAGCTGTGATGGCAAATTAAACTAAACCCATCTGCCCGAATGTGGTCAGTATCCCCTTATTCCCTGCCTGTTCATACAGTGCCGATAAAAAGTATTCACCCCCCAATGGAAGATTTCATGTTCCAAGCATAAGCATTCCACCCCCCCCCCCCCAGTGGACGCACTTTTGGTAGCAATTACAGCCTTGAGTCTGTGTAGATAGGTCTCTATCAACTTTGCACATCTGGACACTGCAACTTTCCCCCATTCTTCTTTACAGAACTGCTCAAGCTGTGTCAGCTTGCATGGAGATCATGAGTGAACAGCTCTTTTCAAGACCAGCCACAAATTCTCAATTGCATTGATGTCTGGACTCTGACTTGGCCACTCCAGGACATTAACTTCGTTGTTTTTAATCCATTCCTGTGTAGCTTGGGCTTTATGCTTGGGGTCATTGTCTTGCTGTAAAAGAAATCTTCTCCCAACTCACAGTTCTCTTGCAGACTGCATCAGTTTTCCTTTAGGAATTCTCTGTTTTTTGCTATTTTACCCTCTACCTTCACAAGCCTTTCAGGGCCTGCTGCAGTGAAGCATCCCCACAGAATAATGCAGCCACCACCATGCTTCAAGGTAGGGGGTATGTGTTTTTGATAATGTGCAGTGTTTGGCTTATGCCAAACATAGCATTTAGTCTGATGGCCAATTTTGCTTTCATCAGACCATAGAACCTTCTTCCATCTGACTTCAGAGTCTCCTACATGCTTTCTGGGAAACTCTAACCAAGATTTCATGAGAGTTTTTTTCAACAGTGCCTTTCTCTTTGCCACTCTCCCATAAAGCTGTGACTGGCGAAGTACCTGGGCAACAGTTGTTGTATGTGCAGTCTCTCCCATCCCAGCCACTGAAGCTTGTAGCTCCTCCAAAGTTGTCAGAGTTTTCTTGGTTGCCTCCCTCACTATTCCCCTTCTTGTATGGTAAATCAGTTTTTGAGGATGACCTGCTCTAGGCAAATTTACAACTGTGCCATATTCTTTCCATTTCTTGATAATTGAGTTAACTGTATTCCAAGGGATATTCAGTGACTTGGAAATTTTCTTGTATCCATTCCTGACTTATGCTTCTCAGTAACTTTTCTGGAGTGTTCTTTTGTTGTCACTGGGTAGTTTTTGCCAGGATACTGACTCACCAGTAGCGGGACCTTCCAGCCACAGGTGTATTTTTACTACCATCAATTGAAACACCGTGACTGCACACAGGTGATCTCTATTAAACTAATTATGTGGCTTCTAAAACCAATTGGCTGCACTAGTGATAATTTGGTGTGTCATATTAAAGAAGGTGAATACTTATGCAATCAATTATTTTGTATTTTGTATCTGTAATTAATTGAGATCACTTTGACATGAGCAAGTCTTTTTCTGTTGATCATTGTCAAAAAAAAGCCAAATTAAATCCATTGTGAATCAGTTTTGTAAAACAATAGAACATGAATGCTCTCCATGGTACATCAGGAGAAGTTCTCCAGTGCTTTAGGCAACAAATCAAATCTACTCAAATTTCTAATGAAATATAGCTGCTGTCTTGCCTTCTTTATAGCTGCATCGATATGTTGGGACCAGGTTAGATTCTCAGAGATCTTGACACCCCAGGAACTTGAAATTGCTCACTCTCTCCACTTGTGATCCCTCTGAGGATTTGCTTTGTTCCATCACCTTACCCTTCCTGAAGTTCACAATCAGCTCTTGGGTTTTACTGATGTTGAGTGCCAGGTTGTTGCTGCGACACCACTCCACCAGCCGGTGTATCTTACTATTATTCATGTCCTTCCCAGAGAATACGAATGCAAAGGACTCATTAAGGAGCTCATGAACATCGTCTGGCTCCACACATAAAAACCTTCCTTTTTTTCTTTCAATTTCACCGACTTTTCCTAGTTACCCTCTTACTCCCAAGACACATATAAAATGCCTTGGGGTTCTCTTTAATCCTACTTGCTAAGGACATTTCATGGCCCCTTTTTGTCATGGTCCAGATCGGGTTCCCTTTAAATTTACGTTGTTTATGTTACGATCCGGACCGCTGATTCCCTGTTTTCCCGTGTCCCTCAACTTCGCTGATTAGAGGCAATTAACGCTCGGCTGAACCGGTAGTTTATAGTCTCCGCCTTTCAGCCGTTCGGCACGGGAGCGTCTGCAAAGTCATCCAAGGTACGGTGTGCCGATGTCATCTGGCTGGAGCAAGCCTAGTCTCTGCCGAAGCAAGTACCAGTAATTCGCCTCTCCTCACCGGAGCAACCCAGTCCAGTTACCTCGCCAAAAGTGAGCCTGCAAGGTTTCCTCACCGAGGTGGGTCCGTCAGTTAACCCGCCGGAGGGAATCGAGAACCGCTGTCTATTGTTCCCGGGCGGAGTTGAGAGCTCGCCACTACCCGGAGGCTCCAAGTCAAGTCCTGGCCCTGGCGGCATTCAAGCACCAAGTCAAGTCCTGGCCCTGGCGGCTTCCCAGTTCTGAGTCAAGTCCTGGCCCTGGTGGTCTATGATTCCTATCCTACCCCCTTGTCTGAATCCCTTCTCTGCCCCTCTCATCTCTAGCCCTCGTCTGCAGTCCCCGCCTGCACTTCGGCCTAGTTCCATCGCCGGAGCTAGATAAGTACTGTCTGGTGTTCATTCGTGTTGGTCTTGTCTTGTCTTGTTCTCGCCTCCGTGGGATAAGTCAGGCCGTCTTGCCATTGCCCCGCGGAGGGTCATGAGTCCCGGCCCTATGTCCTGCACCCAAGGAGGTTTCCCGGCTCTCTGTTCTGTGTGCGAGTCCTGGCCCTATGTCCTGTACCCAAGGAGGGGTCCCAACTCTGTGTTCTGTGTACGTATCCATGGTTCCATGTACCTGCTCTCCCGAGACCGAGGCTCTGTGTTTCCATGTTTCTCCTCTCCCTAGCCCATGTCATGTCCATGCCTGGTTCTGGGGTCCGAGCCCGAGGCAAGACCCAGGTACTGGGTCCTTGCCCAGTCTCTGGCTCAGAGTCCATACCCTAGCCTCTTCATGTCTCCTCTAGTTCCGGGAGTTGATTCCGAGTCCAAGCCCAGACCCTTGGTCCCAGCCTAGTAGTAGTCCTGAGTCCTTGTCCGGTTCGCTACTCCTGCTCCTGGTATCAAACAATAAACTAAATCTAAGTAACCTCAAGATGTGTCTTGCATTTGGGTCCACCCTTGCTCCCAATGCCCCCGCCAGTGTGACACTTCTAGCTTTCAAAATTCCTTGTTTATACTTTTTCCATTTGAATTGAATTAATTTTATTTCTTACATCCTTCACATACATGAGGAGTAAAAATCCTTACATTACGTCTCTGTCTAAATGTGCAATGTGCAATTTATAGTAATTTGTAATAAATAGTATGTACAACAGGACAGTCAATATAACATAGAAATGCAATTGTATCAGCATGAATTGATCAGTCTGATGGGCTTGTAGAAGAAGCTGTTCCGGAGCCTGTTGGTCCTGGCTTTTGTGCTGTGGTACCGTTTCCCAGATGGTAGCAGATGGAACAGTTTGTGGTTGGGGTGACTCGGGTCCCCAATGATCCTGCAGGCCCTTTTTATGCACCTGTCACTATAAATTTCCTGAATAGTGAGAAGTTCACATCTACAGATGCGCTGGGCTGTCTGCACCACTCTCTGCAGAGTCCTGCGATTGAGGGAAGTACAGTTCCCATACCAGACAGTGATGCAGCCAGTCAGGATGCTCTCAATTTTCCCCTGTAGAAAGTCCTTAGGAAAGTTCCTTCATGTTTCTCAAAGATTTTGTCTGATTTCAGATTTCTAATCTTCATATATACTTATAATTTTTGACTAAATTTACAATATCCCATACCTTTCCATCCTGACGAAGGGTCTCGGCCCAAAACGTCAACTGTACCTCTCCCTATAGATGCTGCCTGGCCTGCTGCGTTCACCAGCAATTTTTATGTGTGTTGCTTGAAATTCCAGCATCTGCAGATTTCCTCATTCTTGCTATTCATGTCTTCGTCCTCAGTGGAATATTCTAGCTCTGAAGCCAGATCAACTTGCCTTTAAGAGACTCTCAGTGTCATTTTTTGACTTATATTCAAACTGTTCCCAATCTACTTCAGCTTCTATCTAATACTGTTGTAATTGCCCTTCCCTCAGTCTAGCACTTTCATGCAAGGACCAGTCTCATTTTTATACATATCCATAAGAATCTTTAAACTTACTAAATTAAGGTCACTGTTCCCACAATATTCAAATTCTGAAACATTGAAACAGCTGCTGGAGTCATTCTCCAATAAAAGGTCCGGTATGGTCCCATCTCTAGTTGGACTACCTACAAATTGTTCCAAACCCTCAAGGAAGCACGTAATATGTTCTGGTCCATCTAAACCCCTGGCACCAAGGGAGGTCTGCTAAATATTTGAGGTGGTTAAAATCACCTGCAACAACTCTCCCCTTTATGGATCTCAGCCTATCTAGTCCATGCCAAAACCAATAAACTGTCTACTCCCCTACCATACATGTACCTATCCACACTTCTCAAATGTTGAACTCAAGCTCATATGCACCATTTGTGCTGGCAGCTCATCCCACACTCTCATGACCCTCTGAGAGAATAAGTTTATCCCCAAGTTCCCCTTAAACTTTTTACCTTTTGCTCTTAACCCACGACTTCTGGTTGTAGTCTCACCTAACTTCAATAAAAAAAGCCTGCTTGCATTTATGCTATCTATACCACTCATAATTTTGTATACCTCTATCAAATCTCCCTGCAATCTTCTACATTTTAAGGAATACAGTCCTAACCTATTCAATCTTTCCTTATAACTCAGGTCTTCCAGACCCGGCAACATCCTTGTAAAGTTTCTCTACACTCTTTCAACTTTATTTATATCTTTCCTGTTGGTAGGTGATCAAAACTGCATACAATACTCCAAATTAGGCCTCACCAATATTTTATACAACTTCAACATAGCATCTCATCTCCTGTACTCAATACATTGATTTATGAAGGTCAATGTGACAAAAGTTTCTTTATGGCACTATCGATTTGGGTTTGCTTGAGATGACAGAACCTGTAATCTCTAGAGACTGTAATGCCTCTGTTATTTATGCATCTTTCCATGATCGGTTCCTCTAGCTCTTGTTGTCTACTGGGAGACCGACAGTCATAGTGATTGCACCTTTCTTATTGTCCTTCATGTTTATACAATTTGAGTAATATATACTAACAGATCTAGATGACCTGATAAAGAATTTCCCTACTATATTTAAGAAAAGTCCCTTCAAGCTTGTAGACACTCTAAGAATTGAAACTGGATACATTATTAGCTAAGAAATCAGAACACCAATACAGGCAATCCCTGCATTACTGGAGGATTGCCTTCCTGGATAATGATTCATATCACAATTCTCTGAAATGTATGCATCAAGATAAGCGGGTTGTAAACAAAATTGTGTTTATTTAATTTCTTCATGTAAATTTAATAAGGGTGATATTTTTATTGCATATTTAATTTATTTGATAGAGATATATGAATTAGGTAAAGGCAAATTCCCATATGTCAAATGACTGTAATGCAATAGCCACCTGTATTGTAAAAAAAAATTAATGACTGGAAAATTCCTTCTGGAATATAGATATTCATGATATAATATTTGTATAGACAGACCTACTTCTGGTCCTGTCTGGGTATGGAAGTTTCTCTGGAATTCCCCATTTAATTTATTGCTGATCATTTTCAATGGATCACCTCATTAGTTGCTTTTAACACAAATGCGTTCACTCTCTCTGCAACAATAGTGATTAAACAAACCTTTAATCAAGTGATCCTTCAGCCCTTCATTTCAAGAAAGAGAAAACAGAACTTATCCTTCTCTAAAATTTATAAACTTTCAGTTCTAATAAAACGCTTACATTTTCTTGCACATCTGTTCCTTACAAACTTACTGCCATTCATTTTGAAATACATTTACTAATTAGATGTCATTCAGGTTTATTGGTATATTGTTGTTTATAACAATCCTCATCAATATGAACCTAACCATAGAATATAAAACAGTGCAGCACAGGAACATGTCCTTCAGTCTACTGTGTCTGCTAATCATGATGCTAAATTAAGCTAGACCTATCTGCCTGCACATGATTCGTAGCTCTCCATTCCTTGCATGGTTACGCATCTCTGTAAATGGCTTTTAAAAGTCACTATTGTGTCTGCTTTGTCCAACACCCTTGGTGGGGGCTTGGAATGTAACCCCATTCTCTGTCTTACTATAAATGCCTAGTAAATCTCCTTTAGACTTTTCCTCTCTCACCTTAAAGCTATGACCTCTAGTTCCCGATTATGCTACGCTGGGAGAAAGACTGATTACCTATCCTATCTGTGTCTTGCATAATTATCTGTAATTCAAGTTGCCCCTCAGCTTTCAACTGTCCAGAGAAAATAAAATCCAAGTTTGTCCAAACTCTCCTTACATCTCTCATCTAAGTTTCAAAACCTTGTCATCCTTGTTTTTCCTCTTTTCTGGAACATGTGAGTCCTGAATTCTGATCATTATACAATAGCCAGATATGGACTTGCCTAACAACAGCTGTCCCAATTTAGGTCCTGTCCAATAATGTCATTAGCCTTCCCCACGTGGAGTACTTTCTCCTGAGGTCCAGACCTATCCTTATTCATCACTATCGTAAAACTTAAGAGTTATGATCATTTGTCTCAGAATTGTCTCCCACTGAAATCCCAATCACCTGGCCAGGTGCATTTCCCAATACTAGGTCTAGTACCAAAATTGGATGATCTGCTTTTGTGGTTTACATTACGGATAGAAATGGTTTCAACAGTATTCCCAGTCCCAAACACACAGAAGGCTATGGATCATGCGCTGTGTGACAAGAATACACATAGATTAAGATGTTAGCTGTCCTGTGTGATCAGCAGTTGGTCTGCCACCAATCTTCAGGAGAGAGAGATAAGGAAAACAATGGCGCAGCATTTGGAAATGTGTAATGAAGGGACGGGGGAGAGAGAGTAACAGAAGGAGGGAGCTGTCAAGAGCGGCTCCCCCTTTGAATCCTGAACTGTTTGAAGTGATGGACAGGCGATACCCCAGCAGGGGGATAAAAAGGGACAGGTTCGCTAAGGCAGGACACACACGACACCCGAGGTAGCAAGACCCTGGAAGCGGTGCGTCTCTCACAAGTTGGTGGGAAGTACCGGGCCATAAACGCACAGGGTGGAAAGGCACGATCGGCGGGAACCTGGTTGTGTCCACCCTTGCCTGGGTGCCAGGTTCACCGCAGGGAAACGATTCGTATCTGGAAACGGAGGGGTCACGGTCGGTGACCTCAGATGACATCACAAAGGACTCACCTGAAAGCTGACTGCAAAGGTCTGTGTGTGGAAGTCGTTTTGAATATTCATTCGTTTTGCTCTCTCTCTCCTTCCCCCACACTGCCCATCTCCCACGGCAGCGATTACTGCGAACTGAACTGAACTAAATTGAACTGAACTTTTTGTCACTTTGAAACTGGTCATTTACCCCTAGACAACCATAGAGCTTGATTGATCCTGTTATCTGAATTCTGTGTACATGTATGTTTATCATTGCTGAACTGTTGCATTCATTATCCTTTTGATTAGAGTACTGTGTTGCTTGTTTCTTTAATAAAACTTTCTTAGTTCTAGTAATCCAGACTCCAACTGAGTGATCCATTTCTGCTGGTTTGGCAACCCAGTTACGGGGTACGTAACAGCTGGCAAAGGTGGTTTAATCTAAATGGGTTCTTGATGGTTGGCATTAATATGGTGGGTCAAAGGTCCTGTTACTGTGTTGCATGGCTCTATGAACTGGTTCCTCAACTTCTGCCACACTGAAAAGCTGCTATTTGCTACTCCCTTCTTTCAGTCTTCTGACCTGGGATTCTTTGATGGTCGTGAGTGTATCGAGCAACAGCATGTCAAAAGTGCGATATATTATATTTGTTTTGTTAATTTTATCAAGTCTCTTGGTTACCTTGTCAAATAATTCAGAAACATGATTAGCAACAACTTTTCCTCTGTTGGAAATAACTTGGACAACAACTTTGGGTGTCAAACGCACAGATGTGCTCGCGGTTGGGAGAACTTTGTCTGCAGGCAAGCCTCAACAAGAGAGCAACTTTTCTTCCACCACGAATGCTTAAGGTGAAATATACTATCTTGAAGCATCAGATACAGACCACGAATCAACCATGCAATGGCATCGCCCAGCATCAGACAGAACAGAAAACATATGATCTGAATGTGTATCACCGATGCACGTAATTGCCTTAGAAAATACGATCAGATTATAGAAGAACTTTTCCTCTAGATATCTGTAATTAACTACTCATCATTATAATTACATCTTTATTATTTTATAACATGTTGCTATTTTATGCTTCATAAAAGAATGCTATTGTATTTCCTGCCTAGGGTGTTAAACGGATCTGTCGATAGTTTCATTGACATTTTTCTATCATCCTTCATGAATATAATCATGACATTAAACCTCCCACGGGCATTATATTAAATACTTAATAGTACTATTGCTACTTTATTCCTGGCTTCTGTTAAAATATGTAGAAGAAATTTCTCCACATAGTAAGTTTATTCTACTTTGAATCTGAATAGTTTATTTAATTTTTCAATTTCATTCATTTTGAGATCACTTGTATTTTCATCTTCCAACATTATTGCAATCTGATGTGTCTTTTTATAAATAGCAGAGAAAAGTTTGTTTCTACTACTTTGCTATTGCTGCCTTTAATTTTATTCTGACAGCCTCAGTTAATCAATTTTCTTCCTGACTTTCTTTTGTACTATATATTAAGTATGTTCAGCACTGTAATAGATTTTAGACTGAATAGAAATTGAGGATCTGAATAAAAACGGTTGTCATGGACTTTATTAAAACAGTTGTGGATGAGTGTGTCCCCACAAAATGATTCAGTCTTCCCCAAACTGGATGAACCATGAGATCCACAATCTGCTGAGGGCCAGATCAGTCACTTTAGGGTCTGGCAACCAAGTAAGATACAAGAGGTCCAGATATGGTCTCCGGAAAGCCATTGTTACAAGAATCACTCCTTATAATAATGATCAGGGAGGCACAGAGAGAACCCATATTTACCAACAAGTACCTTTATCGTCTCAACAGAAGAATATGTGAAGTTACACAACCAATATGTGAACGTGCACACCAACTAAGTTTTCTTGACCTTCCATGAACAGTCAAAGAACAGAAGGATATTACCAGTTAAAAAGGAGATTTTGCTGCTCACCACATGTTCTTTGTAGTTCTGTTTCAAATCTCCACGTGTTTGTGGGAAGCCTCACATCCATGACAGAATTACTGCCGCCAGCTTGTTTGAAGCATATGCTTTTCTATTCATTTCTTACCAATTCAAAGTTTGCGTTCCATTGTCATTGGCTGTAGGTTATGTGCCTGACCTTTAGCATCTTTTTATTGGCTCTGCTCCAGCCCAGCGCTCTTTTATTGCCCTCTTCCCAGCAAATGACTATCGGTAATTTATGGCTCTTTGTTCTCAATCAGTGACGAGCTGAATCAGGCAGAACAGATTCAGATCCCATCAGTCAAAAAACTTATGTTATATCCAACCAATGAACACATCACAAATAACTTCTTATTTGGAAATGATTCCTAGATTAGCAGATTACCTGAGGCATCATTGTGTCTACTTTAAAACACTGATCAAGCCAAGAGACATCAGCTCAAAATAGAGAACTCTTCATAAAATGGCAGCCTCCATCTCCTCCCTCATGGAAAGAACAAGGCAATAGGTCTGTCTGCTTCTACTGTCCTTGCTTCATTCAAATTCACTGATTTGTAGATCGTAGTTCTTTCAGCCCAGACCATCTCATGTGCAAAGTGGCAATTCTGGACCAAATCTGAGTCACTGGGGGTTGTTCAACAGCTGTGGCAGCGCTTGAATGTTACCACCTCTTATAAAGTCAAACCAAGCAACATAGCGGACAACAAGGATTCTCTGCCAGATGAGCCCAATGCCTTCTATTCTTGCTTTGATCATCAAAACATGGAGGAGTCCTCACGAACTCCCTCAGTCCCTGAAGACCCTGTGGTTTGAGTCAGTGCTGATCCACTGGCTGGGGTGTTCACTGATATCTTCAACCTCTTATTTCAGCAGTATGAGATATCCACCTGCTTCAAGCAGGCTTCAATTATACCGGTACCTAAAAAGAAATTGCTAACCTATCTCAAGGACTATCATGAAGCTGCACTTACTTCCACTGTACGTGTTTTGAGAGATTGATGATGAAACGCATCAACTCCTGTTTGAGAAGCAACTTGGATCCATTCCAATTTGCCTACCAGCACATTAGGTCCACAGCAGATGCTATTTCATTGAATAGCAAATTCACAGCTCGACATTCAACACTATTGTCCTCTAAAATGAATCAATCAATAAGCTTCAGGACCTTGGCCTCAATACTTCCTTGTGTAATTGGATCCTGGATTTCCTCACTTGCAGACTCCAGTCAGTTTGGATTGGGAACAGTATTTCCTCCACAATCTCCATCAGCACAGATGCACCACAAGGCTGTGTGCTTAGCCTCCTGCTCTACTCTCTTTATACTCATGACTGAGGCTAAGCACAGCTCCAATGCCATGTTTAAGTTTATGGATGACACTACTATTGTTGGTTGAATCAAAGGTGGTGATGAATTAGTGTATAGGAGGGAGATTGAAACCTGGCTGAGTGGTGTCACAAGAACAACCTCTCACTCAATGTCAGCAAGATGAAGGAGCTGATTATTGACTTCAGGAGGAGGAAACCAGAGGTCCATGAGCCAGTTCTCATCAGAGGACCAGAAGTGGAGAGGGCCAGCAACTTTAAATTGCTTGATGTTATCATTTCAGAGGATCTGTCCTGAGCTCAGAACATAAGTGCAATTGAGAAGAAAGCAGTGCCTCTACTTTCTTAGAATTTTGTGAAGATATGACATGACATCTAAAACTGACTAACTTCTATAGATATGCGGTGGAGAGTTTATTGACTGGTTTCATCACAGCCTGCTATGGAAACAGCAATGCCCTTGAATGGAAAATTCTACAAAAGTTAGTAGATATGGCCCAGTCCATCGTGGGTAAAGCCCTCTCCACCGTTGCGCACATCTACACAAAGTGCAGTTGCAGGGAAGCAGAATCTATCATCAAGGATGCCCACCATCCACCAAGCCATGCTCTCTTCTTGCAGCTGCCATTAGGAAGGAGATACAGGAGCCTCAGGACCCATACCACCAGCTTCACAAAACTGTATTTACCCCCTCAACCATCAGGCTTGTGAACCAGAGGGGATAACTTCACTTGCCTCATCACTGTACTGTTCCCATAACCTATGGGCTCACTTTCAAGGACTCTTAATTTCATATTTTCAATATTCATCACTTATTTATTTATTAGTAATATTATTATTTTTATTTCAATTTTTCCTTTCTTTTTGTATTTGAATAGTTGTTATTGTTTACACTGGTAGCTTGTGGTCTTTCATTCTATTGTATTTATTTTATTTACTGTAAATGCCCACTAGAAAATTAATCTCAAGTTGTATATGGTGATTATATATACTTTGATAATAAATTTACTTTGAACTTTGGATGAAAGCGATGAAGGAGATACATGTGGGAAGGAATTCAAGCATTGAATGCATGCTGTACTATTTTAAGTTCATTTAACAATGGATAAGATAATGGAGCTCTCTATTTCAGCTGTAGAGATGGCCTCAATAATTTATGTCCATTGCTAGATCTATATCTTGAGTGATTTTAGTTGGAAAACTACCTCTTCTGCCTCCAATATTCTCTGGCTGATTATAGAGACAATTATATTTCTGGCTTGACATGCCTAATCTCAAAAGTTTAGAAGAAGAGATGGCTGAAGAAAATGTACAAGATGCAGAGGGGGATTGGTGGAGTGGACATGGAAAGTATCTTGTAGTTTAATCTATTACAATGGTGCGTAGTTTCAGTATAAGAAATTGCCCGTATAATACAGAGAGGATGAGGAATTGTTTTCTCAGAAAGTTGCAAGTAATTGGGATTGTCTTCCCTGGAGAGCTGTAGAGACACTGATTGACAGATTCTCTAACCTCAAAGGAGTTGGAAGTCGTGGAGAGCAAACAATACCATGGTAGTAAGGCCAAGATTGGATCAGCTATGATTTGTTGAATAGTTGAACAAGCTCGAGGGGAACGTGACTTACAGCATCACCTGATTGTATTCTTATAACTACGTTTGCAACTTTCAAAGTCAGAGAGTAATGCAACATGGAAATAGACCCTTCAGTCCAACTCATCCATGCTGACCGAGGTGCCCACTAAGATAATTCCATTTGCCCAAGTTTGGTCATAAATCTTTTTGGCACTCTTTGCAGTTCAATAAAGTTTATCCTTTAACAGGGTAGCCAAAATATACACAATGCTCCAGTGCAGGTCCACCAACATCTTGTACAACTGCAACATAATATCTCAACTTGTTAACTCAAAGCGACAAGCAATCCGATCGAAAAATTCAGCCGATTAAGCAGCATCTATGGGAGGAAAGGCATTGTTGATGATTCAATGCCACTGTCTTATAGTGGCACTGAAACTGCCCTGATTGATGAAGACCAGAAAGCCAAATACCTTCTTCACCAGCTTGTCTACCCATGATGCTACTTTTTGTGGCTTATGTAGAGGGACCAACTAGAGGGGATGCAATATTGGATCTCCAGTTAGGACAAGTGACAGAAGTCTGTGTAGGGGAGCACTTTGGTTCCAGTGATCATAACACCATTAGTTTCAACTTGATCATGGACAAGGATAGATCTGGTCCTAGGGTTGAGGTTCTTAACTGGAAGAAGGCCAAATTTAAGAAATGAGAAAGGATCTAAAAAGCGTAGATTGGGACAGGTTGTTCTCTGGCATGGATGTGATCGGTAGGTGGGAAGCCTTCAAAGCAGAAATTTTGAGAGTGCTGAATTTGTATGTTCCTGTCAGGATTAAAGGCAAAGTGAATAGGAATAAGGAACCTTGGTTCTCAAGGGATATTGCAACTCTGATAAAGAAGAAGAGGGAGTTGTATGACATGTATAGGAAGCAGGGAGTAAATAAGGTGCTTGAGGAGTATAAGAAGTGCAAGAAAATACTTAAGAAAGAAATCAGGAGGGCTAAAAGAAGACATGAGGTTGCCTTGGCAGTCAAAGTGAAGGATAATCCAAAGAGCTTTTACAGGTATATTAAGAGCAAAAGGATTGTAAGGGATAAAATTGGTCCTCTTGAAGATCAGAGTGGTCGGCTATGTGCGGAACCAAAGGAAATGGGGGAGATCTTAAATAGGTTTTTTGCATCTGTGTTTACTAAGGAAACTGGCATAAAGTCTATGGAATTAAGGGAAACAAGTAGTGAGATCATGGAAACTGTACAGATTGAAAAGGAGGAGGTTCTTGCTGTCTTGAGGAAAATTAAAGTGGATAAATCCCCGGGACCTGACAGGGTGTTCCCTCGGACCTTGAAGGTGACGAGTGTTGAAACTGCAGGGGCCCTGGCTGAAATATTTAAAATGTCGCTGTCTACAGGTGAGGTGCCGGAGGATTGGAGAGTGGCTCATGTTGTTCCGTTGTTTAAAAAAGGATCGAAAAGTAATCCGGGAAATTATAGGCCAGTAAGTTTAACGTCGGTAGTAGGTAAGTTATTGGAGGGAGTACTAAGAGACAGAATCTACAAGCATTTGGATAGACTGGGACTTATTAGGGAGAGTCAACATGGCTTTGTGCCTGGTAGGTCATGTTTGACCAATCTATTGGAGTTTTTCGAGGAGGTTACCAGGAAAGTGGATGAAGGGAAGGCAGTGGATATTGTCTACATGGACTTCAGTAAGGCCTTTGACAAGGTCCCACATGGGAGGTTAGTTAGGAAAATTCAGTCGCTAGGTATACATGGAGAGGTGGTAAATTGGATTAGACATTGGCTTGATGGAAGAAGCCAGAGAATGGTGGTAGAGAATTGCTTCTCTGAGTGGAGGCCTGTGACTAGTGGTGTGCCACAGGGATCAGTGCTGGGTCCATTGTTATTTGTCATCTATATCAATGATCTGGATGATAATGTGGTAAATTGGATCAGCAAGTTTGCTGATGATACAAAGATTGGAGGTGTAGTAGACAGTGAGGAAGGTCCTCAGAGCCTGCAGAGGAACTTGGACCAGCTGGAAAAATGGGCTAAAAAATGGCAGATGGAGTTTAATACTGACAAGTGTGAGGTATTGCACGTTGGAAGGACAAACCAAGGTAGAACATACAGGGTTAATGGTAAGGCACTGAGGAGTTCAGTGGAACAAAGGGATCTAGGAATACAGATACAAAATTCCCTAAAAGTGGCGTCACAGGTAGATAGGGTCGTAAAGAGAGCTTTTGGTACATTGGCTTTATTAATCAAAATATTGAGTATAAGAGCTGGAATGTTATGATGAGGTTGTATAAGGCATTGGTGAGGCCGAATCTGGAGTATTGTGTTCAGTTTTGGTCACCAAATTACAGGAAGGATATAAATAAGGTTGAAAGAGTGCAGGGAATGTTTACAAGGATGTTGCCGGGACTTGAGAAACTCAGTTACAGAGAAAGGTTGAATAGGTTGGGACTTTATTCCCTGGAGCGTAGAAGAATGAGGGGAGATTTGATAGAGGTATATAAAATTATGATGGGTATAGATAGAGTGAATGCAAGCAGGCTTTTTCCACTGAGGCAAGGAGAGAAAAAAAACCAGAGGACATGGGTTAAGGGTGAGGGGGGAAAAGTTTAAAGGAAACATTAGTGGGGGCTTCTTCACACAGAGAGTGGTGGGAGTATGGAATGAGCTGCCAGACAAGGTGGTAAATGCTGGTTCTTTTTTAACATTTAAGAATAAATTGGACAGATACATGGATGGGAGGTGTATGGAGGGATATGGTCCGTGTGCAGGTCAGTGGGACTAGGCAGAAAATGGTTCGGCACAGCCAAGAAGGGCCAAAAGGCCTGCTTCTGTGCGGTAGTTTCTATGGTTTCTATGGTTTTCTGTGTACCTGTATTCTGAGATCCCTTTGTTCCACAACTCTCCTCTGAGCACCACCATTCACTGTATAAGTCCTAACCTGCTTTAATTTCCCAAAATATGACACCTCACATAGTCATTTGCCAGCCAACTGCTCAACATCCTGTAATTATTGATAACTTTTTTCCACTGTCTACAACACCCATTTTAGTATCGTCTGCAAACTTACTAACCATGCCTTGTACACTGTCATCCAAGTGATGTCTGTATGTACAGCAGGATGTAGTCAGGAAGCACACCTAAAATCTTATGAGATCAAATATTCTTAGATAACAAAAATATGGTGTTTTTAATTTTGCAGTGTTTACAGATAGTAGAATGTTTGTGTGACCTGTCACTGTATATATTTAATAGCCATCAAAGAATTTCTTGGACTATTACTGATGAAAAGCTGCATAAACTACTTGTGTAACCTAGCAGATATTTCTATCTTACTTATTCAGTCTATATTTACCATAAACGTACTCGAGGAATGTATAAATTATGCGACATGCTGTGATTGGCAATGAATGGGGACTTCCTAGCTGCATTGTATGAGAATGGTCTTCCAAAGTTAAAGTCAGGTTTGTTGTTATTATCCATGAGTACAGATATGCAGATGTGTAATAAAAGCTTATGTGCAACAGCAGCACAGGCATATTGCATCAGATAGGCAACATTCACAAAATGAAAGTCGAATTTTAAAAAAAACAGGCTGGTGATCTGTTCCCTTAACTGTTTTACTGTAGAGTTCGCAAAGATCAAGAATTAGAAAGTGGCATTAACTGTGACTGCTGTTGAGGAAACTACATCACTATTGTCCCAAGGCAGTCAATGGTTACTGCTTCAAAGATCAACCACACACTTTCTATCAGGTGCAATTAGTAACTTTAATTAAGTAGACAGTTCTACTTCTATGTGTAATACAAATAGAAGAGAATTGTTACAAGAAATCAAATTGTATTATGTGCTGAACCCAAAGAGATGACATCCAGAGATGCTATATTTTGGAGAGAGAAGCATTTGATTATTACTGGAGAATATTCAGATCTATGTATCAAGCAGTAGTAAATCAAGGCAATTGGACTTGCTGTGGCTGTCTAGAAGACATTTCACCACTCATCCAAGAGGCTTCTTCAGTTCTGATCCAGGGTGGGTAGTTTTCAGGCTTATAAACTCTGTGAGTTGTTTCAAGGTATAGCAATCACATGAGGGTCATTAAGAGTCATAGAGGTAATGAGAGGGTCATTAGCCTTAACTTTGGATGAATGGAATTGTGGAGATGCTGGGGTAGAGATGTTAGGATGGAAGTAGCTGATAAGTGGTCTTCAGACATCCTCTGTTCAGGGATGGGTTTGAAAGCTCAGAGATTATAACCTGGAAAACTACCCACCATTGATTACAACTGAAGAAGCCTCTCAGGCTATGTCCACACTATGCTGGATAATTTTGAAAACGAAGCTTTTTCTCTTCGTTTTGACCCTCCGTCCACACCAAAACGGCGTTTTCAGCCCGCGAAAACAGAGATTTTCAGAAATGGTCTCCAGAGTGAATAACTCTGAAAACGCCTAATATCCGTTGCAGTGTGTACGGGGTAACCGGAGCTTTTTAAAACCGCTGTCATGACGTGCCGGAACAGATGGCGACAGCGCGGCATTTCATTGTTTTCTTCTTATTATTCTTATGATTATTAGTACTTTATTGTCGCCAAAGAATTGATACTAGAGCGTACAATCATCACAGCGATATTTGATTCTGCGCTTCGCAGAACCTAACAATTTCAGAACAGACAGCAACAAGACTGAAGCCAGAAGAGTTAGAAATGTACTCACCAAATACTTTGACCCATAGCTTACTGAATAAATAAGTATACTCACTTTGCCCTGTTTTCTGTCCTTGCTTGTATGAAGGTGCTTTACCTATTTATGCAAGTACTTCTCTGACAATAGATGTGTAACAGCCTAATGTAACAATGTATGGAAATACAAGATAACACTGATGCAGACATGTTTTATACATTTAACAAGTTGCTTTATTAATGCAACAGAGTTCGTCAGTTTTTCAAAGTTCGTCGTCAGCCGGGTCATACTGTCAGTGAATTCCCTGTCGGTTGCTCAATATTGCTCAATACGCTCCAGTATTTGTTTTTTTTAGTTTTAAGTCCTCCTGCCTGAGAGCCAAGAGCAATTCCTTTTGAAGTTTTTCTACTCTGTAACTGGACAAACACGCACCAAGTATGTCATTTCCTCTTCGCTTGTTTTCTGTGTGTCCTCGCATGCCCAGTAGGAGGAGATTCGCCCAAATATCCATCTAATGTAGACAGAGATATTTTGAAAAACGCTTAGTGTGGACGCCTGTCGTTTTCACTCAAAACCAGTGTTTTCAAAATTATCCAGCGTAGTGTGGATGTAGCCTCAGATGAGAGGTGAAACATCTTCTAGACAACACAGAAAGTCTAGTTGCCTTGATTTACTACTGCTTGATATACAATGACCTGGACGAATGAGAATCTTCATAGACACTCAGATCTGTGCTTTCATAGAGGAGGTCCTGGAGATTTAATCTGGTGGAGGTGATCTTGAGAAAAATGCATACTCCTGGGGGGGAAAGACAGGAAAAAACACCCAAATTATAGCACGGAGCTCATCATGTCACGAGGAACGGGTGATAAAAATGCTCTCAGCCCAAGGAATAGTGGCAGTTGACTGTGTTAGTGATAACAGTTAATGTGTGTAGAATGCTGCCTTGTTTTTGCAAGCAGAACTGCCTGGTAGCATGGCATCATTGCACTAAGTATTTTTTTGAATGTCCTCACCTGATCCTCATCAATGGAATCGTATTCTGAACTCATCCTACAATCTCTCAATTTTTTCCGAAATATCTCCAATCATGTGGGTCTCACATTCCCTGTTGGCGAAAAATAACAGTAATTGAATAGCTGTGCAAAATTGTAGTCAAAATAAACTGTCAAAATACATGAAGTCTTTTAGAAATGCTTACTACAGTCAATGCTCTGATCATACATTTACCAGTAAAGCATCTGCAACCTAACGTCCGGGAATATACTGCTCTCCAAGTTTCACATTGGTTTTACAGACCTGGCGCCAACCCTGATCAAAGCAATTTTGCTCCCAATGAGTTCTGTTTTTTTCGATAGCAGATTCTGGTGTTTCAAGCAGCTGAATCAAAAAGTGTCCTCATGTTCGTTTTCCAAGGTTCTCCACTTATAGATACCCAGTTCTGAGTGAATTAGCTCACTCACTGAAAAAGGAAAATACAGCTCTTTCTCTCCATATTAAGGCCAGCGTACAATTTCAAGTGTTACATAAGCAGATGTAAATTAAAGTCCTCAAAACAAAATGTAACCTAGGAAAATAGTATTCTTAGAATAAACTAGAGCTTCTGAAACTGGTTGACATGAACAGGTTACAGCATGAACTCATTGGGCTGAAGGAGCTGTATGCTCTAGGTCTCTAGAACTTTAATAACCAAAGTCATAGTGATACAGTATTGGCAACAGTCCTATCAGCCCATGAAGTACTTGTCATCATGTACCAGTCTACACTGATCTTATTTATCAGAACTCAGCCCTTGGCCTTTTCATACAGTGGCATTCAAATGCTCATCTATAAAACTTGTATATGTTGTACTTGTATATGTCTCTACCATCCCCTTGGGTAGTGCATTCAAAATTCCAATTGCCCTCTGAGTGAAACAATCCCTCCCAATCAAAGCCCTTCCAAATCTCCTGCCCCTTAAGCTTATGCTCTAGGGTGTTATATACACATTTCATAAGGTGAAAATTTCCTTAATATCCTCTACTTCCTGAGGAGACTGAAGTCCTTTGGAGTATGCAGGACTCTCCTTCACATGTTCTACCAGTCTGTTATCGCCAGTACAATCTTCAATGCGGTGGTGTGCTGGGCCAATGGCATTGACACGGGTGATGCCAACAGGCTCAATTAATTGATTAGAAAAGCAGGCTCTGTTATAGGAGTCAAACTGGACACACTGGAGGCTATGGTAGAACAAAGGACCCTATGGAAAATCCTGGCAATTCTGGACGGTGTTTCTCACCCTCTGCATGCTACCTTGGCTGAATAGAGGAGCACTTTTAGTAATAGACTAAGACAACTGTGCTGCTCCAAAGAGCGTTATATGAGGTCATTCTTACCCTCAACCATTAAGCTTGATAATTAGTCAACCTATAGCCAAGGCAGTGATAAAACAGGGGGGTTAGACTTTTTGAAGTAACTTATTTTATCATTCTTTCTTACTTCTCTTCTAATATTTGTATATCTGTGCACTTGTAATGCTATTTGATACTGTAATTTCCTTTGGAAACATGTGGTAGCATGATGACATATGCAATTCATGTATTTATATTGCATTGAATAATTTAAATCAGAATCATAATCAGATTTATTATCACCAGCATGTGTTCTGAAATTTGTTAACTTAGCAGCAGTTCAATGCAATACATAATAAACAAAATAATAATAAATAAAATAATAATAAATAAGGAAATCAATTACAGTATGTATAATGATCAAGAATGCTTAAACAATCAATATATATAAAAGATTACTCCAATATTACTTAAATATTAAATACACAATACTCCTCCCTGTTTACTCCAACTCAACAGAAAATGCTTCTCAACTGTATATACAAATATATTATTTAATACTACTATATACAGACATCCTCAGCATAGTAAATTTTACATTGTCCCATTCAGGCATGAAGATTTAATTATGATGGAGGCTTTCTTACTCTTGTGGGGTAATATCGTTCCTGGCGAGGGGATCACTCTGACTGGTAAGTGAGACCTGTGGCTGTGAAAACAATCTCAGGTTCTGGGGCCTGAGAAGTTGCAGGAGTTTACTTAGACTGCAGGAGGTGGTTCTAACGGCTCTGGGTACCTTTCTTCTCCTTTTCTCTCTATGGATCTACTTCATTCCCTTTCCGTTGCTTTCTCATGATCCTTCTCTCTTTCACACAATTCTCCTTGTTCACCTTCTTTCTCTCCATCTCTTTCCCCCTTTTTCTTCTTCTAGTTTGTGCATCTTGATCTTGAGAAGGTCCATTTAGTTCACTGGAGTATTCTCTTATTAATCATTCTATTGCTCCCTTTATGATCTTATCTCTCCCCTTGGTTTCCTCATCCACAACTTCATCTGACAAATCCTCTGTTTTCATATCTCCATTGACCCCTTTTTTTTTGGCCTTCCATTCATCCAGCTGGGCTTTGGTCTTTGCACCTACTTTTATGAGCAGCTTTTTGTCTCCCACTTGAAGTTCATGCAATAACCTTAATGTATGCAGAGTAGATTCTGGTTCAAATTTACACGAGAAGACATCAAGAACACTAGACTGGCCTTTTTAGACTGTGCAGTATTTATCAAAGAAAATGGACACCAGACATTGAAGTTTACAGGAAACTAACCCACACAGATCAGTATCTACAGTTTGACTCACATCACCCATTAGAACATAAGGTGGGGGTTATCAAAACACTACATCATTGTGTGGAGAATGTGCAACATTACAGCTAAAGACAAGGAGTGCAAGTATTTGAGAGAAGCCTTGAAGGCTTGCAGCTACCCTGACTGAGCCTTCATCAAGACAGCAACAAAAAACAGTGGGGACATCAGCCCAACAGACAGAGGAACAAAGCAGAAAGAAAAATATAGTCATCCCATATGTAGCTGGAGTTTCAGAGAAACTCGGAAGGATTTTCGACAAACACCAAATCCCTGTGTTTTTCAAACCTACCAACAGACTTAGGCAGAAACTTGTTCACCCCAGGGATCCTACGCTGAAACATTGTCATAAGGGGGGGCGCTGGGAGCGGGCCCAAATGCAAGACACAGACACTGAAGTACTAGGAACAGGACTTGACTAGAGAGATGGGTTAGGGATGTGACTGGATGCAGACTAGGAGCTGAGACAAGAAAACAGACTTGGGCTAGGACATTGGTTAGGCAAGCAAGACCAGGACTAGGAACTGGGAACTAGGAGCCTGGGCTTGGAATCTGAGCCAGAGACTGGACAAGGACCCATAACCTGGGTCTTAACTCGGGCTCAGACCCCAGAATTGGGAGAGGACATGATGTGGCTACAGGACTGGACATAGCTTGGGTTCTTCATGGCTTGGGTTTCTTCGAGGCTTGGGTATGGACTCCGAGCCAGAGACTGGGCAAGGACCCAGAACCTGGTTCTTGACTCAGGCTCGGACTCCAGAACTAGACGAAGACATGATGTGGCTACAGGACTGGACGTGGAACTCCTGCACAAGACAAGGACGCAAAGCCGTGGCTTGGACAGGACGAGGTTCTTGGCCGTGGCTTGGACAGGACGAGGTTCTTGGCCGTGGCTTGGACAGGACAAGGGAACCCCAGCACCAGGCTGGGCGTGGTACTCCTGGGCTGGGCGAGGCACATGGACAGGACGAGAACACAAAGCCTTGACCAGGTCAAGGGAGACAGGAACACAGAACACAGAACCTTGGTCTTGGGAGACATGGACACAGAACCTTGGTTGAGGGAGGACAGGAATGCAAAGACTTGGTTTTGAGAGGACAGGAATGCAGAGACATGGAGCACAGAGCCGGGACCCCTCCTTAGGAGCAGGACTTGGGGCTGGGGCTCTACACAGAGTCAGGACCCCTCCTAGGGAGCAGGACATAGGGCCAGGACTCATCCACAGAACACAGAGAGACAGTCCCCAACACAAGGTAGCGGCAAACGGCCAGACCTCCCTAGCGCAGGCATGGACACAGAGACGGTTCTCAACACTAGGGAGTGGCAAACAGCCAGACCTACCTAGCACAGGCATGGACACAGAGACAGTTCCAACTCAACGATAGACAGGTCCTTATCTTGCTCCAGCAGTTGAATTTGACAGCAGTGCAGGTGAAGGTTGCAGGCAAGGGTTACAGGCAAGGCAAGGCGAGGCTTCAGACATTGGTTGCAGGGCAAGACTTCAGGAGGAAGGGACAGAGAAGGGATTCAGCCAGGGGGTTTGGACAGGAACAATCCAGCAACTGACGCTGAACCAAGGAGCTATTTACTTAGCCAGCCCAAAATGTGAATCAGCTGCCTCAATATTAGAGCACCCAACAGAAAAAGGGAAAACCAGCAAACCTGGAATAAGGAACGATGGACCAGACCGTGAACCGGAATCCGGACTTCACGGACCTGACCATGACAAACATAAACAGAGCAATATTGTATATGTTATCCATTGGAATGAGAATTGCACAGATCTGTACCTCAGCAAGACAAAACAACCACTTCACAAACAGAACGCCCAACATAGAAGGGCTAACACCTCAGGTCAAGACTCTGCTGTATATTTACAGCTAAAGGGACATTCCTTTGATGATAACAATGTGCACATTTTGGACAGGGAGGGCAGGTGGTTTGAAAGAGGGATTAAAGAAGCCATTTCTGTCAAACTGGAAAAGCCATCCCTGAACAGACGGGTGGGGTACGACACCACCTATCAGCTACTTACAATGTAGCCCTAACATCTATACCCCAGTGTCTCCACAACGGTTCACACCTTCATTCATACAAACATAAGACTAATGACCCTCTCATTATCTCTATGATTATTAATGGCTCTCATGTAATTGCTGTACCTTTAAACAACACAGAGTTCATAAGATGGCAAATTACCCTCTATGGGTCAGAACTGAAGAAGCCTCTCGGATGAGTGGTGAAACATCTTCTAGACAACACAGCAAGTCCAGTTGCCTTGATTTACTACTGCTTGATATTTTGGTTCTTTTTATTCACAAAAGCCGAAAGTTTGTAACTTTCCTGAAACATCTTGAACTTTCTTCCACATTTTGCCTGATTAACATATCAGAAGCTTTCTTGGATATGTTGCTTTCAAAAACAGTTCTAGTCCGATCACTGCTTTTGTCATTTTCATGATCCCTCTGAGCAGCATGATCCTTCCTTGGTCCAATATGTTTTCCAATCGGAGGCACAGGGGTTGAACCCATACCTTTTTGTCCTCTGTTTGGCATTGGTCCATGGATTCAGCATGGAGACAGCTGTGGTATCATTCAGTACTTTCTTAGTTCACTTTCAGATGGCTTCATTGCAGGGGATGTGGCATGCAAATGGTGGGTGAGTCTCCAATTAAGTTACAGTTGTCTCAGCCAATCACAACCCCACAACGCTGGCCCTTCTGTTTCTCCCACATAGAAGATCAATGTGACTTGTTGGTTGTTGTATTTCACAGTTAGGAATGATATTCCCAAAAAAGTTATCTTTTCTCCAGTATAAGTTCTTAGCTGAATATCTGCAGGCTTCAGTTCAGTATCTTTAAAATGCCTTACAAACTCATTCTGTGGAATGACTAAAACAGAAGAGCTGGCGTCCAATTCCATTTTAGTTAATTTGCTATTCCCTTCCAGTGTAAACCATATTGCTTGTCTATTGCTAATTTTCACACTTTAAATATCAAGGCTACTTAGTCATGTCCCACTCTCATCATTATTAGATATATCATTAACAGCATGCAGATTAATGCTCATTTTGAAACCGCAACTTGACTTTTTATCTTTTTCTCTTCCCTGTGCATTCCATTTATTTTTGTCTGTCCAGCATGCTCTTTATACATGCTCTACTTTGTTGCATTTTTTGCAAGTTTTGCTCTTAAACCTACGTTGGTCTGGTGTATGCAATCCCCTGCAACAGCAGTAGCATGGTTTGTTTGAGCAGGCTGGTTTCTGTTTACACACTGCAATTTCATTCATGCTCACTTTCCTTCCCGACTGCAACTCAATTGCATCTCTGTCTGCGGTTTCCATTGAAACAGTGCTCTTTTAAATGTAAGTTGTGCTTCAGTTAGGAGCTGTATTTGAATACTTGTAAGATTCCACAAACAATCTCTCAGTGCATCATTAAGACCATCACTGAACTGACAACTCTGGGACAATTTTTTCAATTCAGCCAGAAAAGCTGAGGTGGACTCCCCTTCCCTTTGATTCTGCTTATGAAACATAAAGCATTCTGCAATCAACAATGGTTTCAGTTCTAGATGTTCCTGTATTACATTCACAATATCAGTAAAGATAACTTTGAATGGCTTGATTGGACCAGTCAAATGTCAAAGAAAAACTATATGCCTTGAAACCAAAGGACCTAGCAAAATTGGCACTCATTTCTCATTGGCTATTTCATTTGCTTTTAAACACTGTTCCAATAGCTCAGTATACATGAGCCAATTACTTGTTGTGTAATCAAACTCAATCTTTCTGATGTAGCCAGTTATTTCTGGTTTTTTAAGTTATTATCATATTATCATGCTCTCTGTTTATGAATCCATGAATCTTTGTTTTCTGACTTTATTAAAAAAACTTGATCTTGTTTTCCCTTCTGAATAACATGTGCTACTCTATTTCTCCACTCCTCGCTGCATTTAAAAAAAAATTGAAAGTCTTGCTGTATCTGAATAGGTCAGTGGCAGTCTTGGATTTGTTTTAAAACTACTTCATCGCCAATGTTATGTTTCGTAACTCCAAAACATTAAACTAATTCACAGGAAAGCACAGGAGTTCAGGATGGTGGATCTAACTTATGTTTATTTTTAAGTGAGGCATGCACGTATTACATGGTAGCATGATGACGTATGCAATTCACGTATTTATACATATAACCCATAATGAATTATTTAAGTGAACAAGAATGCTTAATCAAAAAAATACACACACACAATTACTCTAATATTACTTAAGTATCAAATACACAGCAATCAGGCCATCGAAAAAAACCCTTGAGACTATCATCTGAATGTGCTTAAACAGAGTCTGTGGAAGATGTGTATGAAATGATTCTATGCAATTCTAAATTCAGAACTCAGAGAAAAATACTAATTCCGGTTGATGATCAGATTGGAAATTATATGTGGGAGCAAAGGAAAAAAGTTGCCTTTCTCATTAAGTACTGTGAAATCAGTTATCATGAGATCTGATCAGTGTCACAAACATTAACACGAGAAAGATCTTTTTCAAATGACAAGTACAGGTTATCCCTACATAACAAACTGGTTCTGTTTTTGCAGGTAGATGTAAAACCATTTGATATGGTAATCACACTTACGAGTTGAAGAGAAGATATGTAGCAGAGAATGAAGCCAGTTGTTGCTTTGTGGGGAATTTCTGAGGTCTGACTTTGCTTGTGGATATTAAGCCACTTCACACAAACTCAAGAACCTGAATGAACAAAACAGAATTACATTCCCTTGAAGTTTAGTGGGGTGTGATAGAGAGCATATTATTATACACAGCAGTGTTTGTGCTACGTGAGAGCAAAACTCAGCAAACTTTCATGACATGCATTTGTATAGAATACTTCAACGTCCCTTTCTGAATGTCCGAAAGTGTTTAAGTGCAAATGAAGTGTAGTCATTATTATATTGTAGGAAATACAGCATTAATTTTGTTTTCCTTTTGCAAATGGCATGTCTTCCTCATTTGAAGCCGAGAGTCCAAAATAAATTTAGCCGCTCAGCAAATCACAAAAAAATATGTGTTCAATGGAGATACTAGCAGATGACAATCTTGTGGTGCAGATTTGTGAAGTTCACTCATATTTATCAAGGTGATATTGGATATAAGTGAAGCAGTCAGACTTTTCTTTTGTCATATTCATGATTTTACCTGAGCCATGTTCTTTGGAGCTTCATACTGTCCTTGAAAGTGTTGAATTACCCTTTAAAAGGCAGAAGTTAATAGTCATGCATTGTGCTGACACATGTGCTGGAGGAACTTAGCAGATCAAGCTGTATCTATGGAAATGAATAAGCAGTCAAAATTCCGGGCCGAGGCACTTCTTCAGGATTGGAAAGGAGGGTGGGGGAAGACGACAAATGCAGAACTTCCCGGTGGCCAAACATTTTAATTCTGGTTCCCATTCCAGTCCTGACAAGTCAGTCCATGGCCTCCTCTGTGCCACAATGAGGCCACTGTCAGGCTGCAGGCGCAACACCTTATATTCCATCTAGGTAGCCTCCAACCTGATGGGATGAACATCGGATCCTCCTTCTGGTCAAAAAAAAACTTTCCTACACTTCCCCTCTTCTTCTGTTCCCCATTCTGGCCCCTAACCTCTTCTCACCTGCCTATCACCTTCCCAGTCTCCTCCTTCTTCCCTTTCTCCTGTGATCCACTCTCCTCTCTTATCAGTTTCCTTCCACTCCAGCACTTTACTTTTCCTACCCACATGGCTTCATCTATCACCTTCCAGCTATCCTTCTTCCTCTCAGCCTACCTTTTTATTCCATTTTCTTTCCCCTTCCTTTCCAGTTCTCAGCCCAAAACATCCTGTCTTCATTCATTTCTGTAGACGCTGCCTGGCCTGCTGAGTTCCACCAGCAATTTATGTGTTTTGCTTTGGATTTCCAGCATTGGCAGAGTTTCTTGTGTTTATACTGTGCTGAGATACACTGAAGGAATGGGAAGCAACAGGTTACGAGTCCAGATCAGCAACTTACAGCAAAATAAGTTAACCCTCTCAGCTGCGCCATTACTTGAAAGATAGTTCCACATAACGGAAAGTAAAATACAGTTCAAGTCACCTTATGTTGTTCTATGTAACTTCAGTAGCTAAACTAACACTATAAGCATGTTCTTAAAAGAAAGTTGTTTGGCTGTTCCATCAGCAGGAAGTATTTTGTGCCTGCTCCTCCACTTGTCCACTACAGAAACCTTACTGAGCCCCTCACAAGTATAATCAAGTACATTTTGAAAAAGAAATATTCAAGGAGGATGTTTTGGCAATTGAAATGTAGAATGGTTTTTCAGTATATTAAAGTAACTTAGTTGGCACTAGGGTTAAACTTTAATCCAGATCTCTATTTTCATGATGAACTCTCAGCACTTGTGCTTCCATTTTTGAAGTTCTGGCTCTTGATATAATGTGTTTCCACTTAATGAAGTATTTTGGCATCTTATATTCACTTTCCAAATTTGGCAGATATCTTCTGTTATTTGTAAGGTATTTTTGTTAATGGGTTATAACAGAAAATTAAAGAACAATATTGTAAAAACATTATTTTTCTAGAAAAAATGGCAGAATTATGATTATTCTTTTTATAAGTCATGGGACCACTCCATTTTTTCCATATTTTGATAGCAAGAAAGTTTTGTATTGATACGAGAATTTATTCTTACTCTTCCGTTAGCTCACTATTATAATTTAAGAGGTGTGGACTTCACAGGCTGAGCTGGCATTTAATGTCACATCCCTGATTTCTCGTGATGGTGATGGTGAGCTGCCTTCTTAAGTCACTGTTGTTCTTGAGATGTTGGTTGTGCCCATAATGCGATTTCCTGGATTGTGACCCAACAAAGGTGAAAGAATGCTGATTTATTTCCAAGTCTGAACAGTGTGCAGCTTAGAGGACAATTTCCAGGTGGTGTTGATCCCATGCCTTTGCTGCCCTTGCTCGGCTAGTTGGAAGAGATTGTGGATCTGCAAAATGCTGTACAAGGATTCTTGGTAGGTTGCTGCACTGCACCCTATAGAAGATGGAACAAGCTGCTGCTAAAGTGTGTTGTTGGTGGAGTGAGTGAATACTTGTGAAAGGGGTGTTTGTCAAGAAGGCTATAATGTCCTGTAATGTATCAAGTTTCTTGATTGCTGTTGAAGCTGAACTCATCCTGGCAAGTGAACTGTAATACGTTACCCTGCTGACTTCGAACATAGAACATAGAAATATAGAAATCTACAGCACATTACAGGCCCTTCAGCCCACAATGTTGTGCCGACCATGTAACTTTATTAACTGTCTAGAATTTCCCCAGTGCATATCCCTCTATTTTCCTAAGCTCCATGTACCTATCTAAGAGGCTGTTAAAAGACCCTACTGTATCTGCTTCCACCACTGCCGCTGGCAGTGAATTCCACGCACCCACCACTCTGTGGAAAAACTTAGCCCTGACATCCCCTTTTCCAAGCACCTTAAAACTATGCCCCCTCATGTTAGCCAATTCAGCCCTGGGAAAAAACCTCTGGCTAGCCACATGAGCAATCCCTCTCATCATCTTATACACCTCTGTCAGCTCACCTCTCATCCTCCGTCGCTCCAAGGAGAAAAGATCGAGTTCACTCAACCTATTCTCATAAGGTACACCCTCCAATCCAGGCAACATCTTTATAAATCTCCTCTGAAAATTGGAAGATTTGTGGACAGGGAATTAGGAGGTGAGGTACTAGATACAAACTTCCGAGTCTCTAACCTGCTGTCAAAGCCATATTCTCTATAAAAACAAAAGGCACTGGAGCAGAATTAGGCCATTCAGCCCATCGAGTCTGCTCCGCCATTTGATCATGGCTGATCTATTTCCCTCTGAACCTCATTCTCCTGCCTTCTCCCTGTAACCTTTCACACCCTGACCGATCAAGAATTTATTAACCTCTGCCTCAATTACACTCAACGACCTGGCCTCCACAGCGGCTGGTGGCAGCAAATTCCACAAATTTACCACCCTCTTGCTAAAGAAATTCCTCCTCATCTCCATTATAAATGGATGTCCCTCTATTCTGAGGTACTGCCCTCTAGTCCTAGACTCCCCTCATCTTATCTACCTTTGGACCATTCAGCTTCCCAAGCACCTTCTCCCTAGTAATAGCAACTGCACTCACTTCCTCCTCTTGATGTTCTCAAACTTCCGACATAATGCTAGTGTCTTACTGTCACAATGGGGGCGTTGAGAATGGACCCAAATGCAAGACACAGACACTGAAGTACAAGGAACAGGACTTGACTAGAGTAGGGACATGACAGGATACAGACAAGGAGCAGGGACAAGAATGCAGACTTGGGCTAGGACATGGACTGGACAGGGAACCTGGACAAGAAACTATGAACTAGGAGCCTGGGCTAGAACCCTGAGCCAGAGACTGGACAAGGACCCAGAATCTGGGTCTTGCCTCGGGCTTGGGCCCCAGAACCAGGCAAGGACATGAGTGCAGGACTGGAGGCTGGGGTCTTGAAGCTTGAGGCTTGGAGACAGGCTTGGGGTCTTGAGGCTTGAGGCTTGGAGACAGGCTTGGGGCCTTGAGGCTTGAGGCTTGGATACAGGCCTTGAGGTTTGAGGCTTGGGTATGAACTCCGAGCCAGAGACTGGGCAAGGACCCAGAACCTGGGACTTGACTCAGGCTCAGACTCCAGAACTAGGCGAGGACAAGACAAGGCCACAGGACTGGACATGGCTTGGGTGAGGAACTCCTGGGTAGGGTGAGACACAAAGACAGGTAAAGGCACATGGACAGGACTCGGATAGGACTGGACTAGGCACGGACTGGACGAGGGCCTTCAGGAGCACGGAACCTTGGACTAGAAGAGACGGGAGGACAGAGCCTTGGACTAGAAGAGACAGGAGCATAGAACACAGAGCCGGGACCCCTCCTTGGGAACAGGACATAGGGCCAGGACTCATACTCAGAACGCTGAACATGAAGAGACAGATCCCAACACAAGGTGGCGGCAAATGGCCGGACCTACCTAGCGAAGGTGTGGACACAGACAGACAATTCCACACAACAAAAGACAATTCCTTATCTTGACCTAACAAGGCTCCGGTCTTGCTCCGGCGGTAAAACTTCAGCAATACAGGCAAGGTATCCAGGCAGAGAGACAGGCGAGCGAGGGAGGGAGGGAGAGACAGGGAGGGGAACAGGACAGTCCAGCCAGGAATCCCTGGTATTTATGTCTCAGCCTCAAAAGGAGAATCATGTGCCTACAACAGAAACTGGGGAAAACCAGAAACCCTGGAATAAGGAACTATGGACCGGACCGTGAACCAGTATACAGACTTCACGGACTGGACCATGACACTTACGCAGTGAAGACTAATGCAAAATACTTATTCAGTTCATCTGCCTTTTCCTTGTCCCCCATCACTATCTCTCCAGCATCTGATATCTACTCTTGCCTCTTTTACTCTTTTTATATGTGAAAAAACATTTGGTATTCTCTTCGATATTATTGGGTAGCTTACCTTCATATTTCATTTTATCACTTCTTATGGGTTTTTTTCTTGCCTTCTCTTGGTTTTAAAAGCTTCCCAGTCCTCAAATTTCCCACTCATTTTTGCTCTATTATATGCCCTCTATTTTGCTTTTGTGTTGGCTTTGACTTCCCTTGTCATCAACGGTTGTGTCATCCTGCCTTTAGAATATTTCTTCATCTTTGGAATGTATCTTATCTTGCACCCTCCAAATTTGCTCCCAGAAACTCCCACCATTGCTGCTTTGCTATCATCCTTGCTAGAGTCCCCATCCAATCAACTTTGGCCAGCTCCTCTCTCATGTCTCTTTAATTCCCTTTACTCCACCATAATACTGATACATCTGACTTTAGCTTCTGCACCTCAAATTGCAAGGTGAATTCTATCGTATTATGATCACTGTCTCCTAAGAGTTCCTTAATCTTAAGCTCCCCAGTCGAATCTGGTTCATTATACAACACTCAATCCGGAATAGCTGACCCCTTAGTGGGCTCAACAACAAGCTACTCTAAAAAGCCATCTCATAGGCATTCTGCAAGTTCCCTCCCTTAGGATCCAAAATCAACACCAACCTGATTTTCCCAATCTACCTGCATATTGAAATTCCCCATGACTGATGTAATATTGCCCTTTTGATATGCATTTTCTAGCTCCTGCTGTAATTTGTAACTGACTTTGTGACTACTGTTCGGAGGCCTGTATATAACTCACATCAGGGTCTTTTTACCCTTGCAGTTCCTTAAATCTACCCACAACAATTCTACATCTTCTGATCCTATGTCACCTGTTTCCAAAAGTTTGATTTCGATTTTTACCAACAGAATCTCACCACCTTCTCTGCTTACCTGCCTGTCCTTTCGATATAATGTGTATCCTTGGACGTTAGGCTCACAACTGTAATCTTTCAGCCATGACTCAGTGATGCCCACAATATCATGCCAATCTCTAATTGCGCTACAAGATCATCTACCTTATTTTGTATACTCTGTGCATTCAAATATAACACCTTTAGTCCTGAATTCATCACTCTTTTCAGTGTTGTCCCCCTGTAACACTGCAATTCATTCCACTGATAACAATGTTCCCCAATTATCTGCCTATCCTTCCCGACAGTCTCATTGCATTCTGCTGCTGCCCCATCCTCATCCCTATCACTCAGTTTCCCATGCACCTGGCAAATTAGTAAACTCTCCCCAACAGTTCTATCAGATCGCTGGATCTTTTCCTGTCGAAGACCGTCATTGTCCAGGATACGTGGCACGAAAGTTGTTTTTCCCCTATCAACCGCTGGATATTTGGATGTGGACTGCTTCATTTTCTGAGGAGTTGTGAATGGTGCTGGAAATTGTGCAATCACATTGCTGCTTCTGACCACATGGTTTTTAGTATCCATGCAAAAATTAGCAATCGGGATCCTTGGTTCCCAGCCAGGTGTTATCTACTTGAGCTACTGTCAACTATAGGTTTATGGTTAGTAAACTGTGGGTATGCCATGTTGGCGCTGGAAGTGTAGTGGCATTTGTGGCTGCCCCCAGCACATCCTTGATCTGTGTTGGTCACCGATGCATCAGGATGCATTTCACTGTACATTTCAATGTACTTGTGGCAAATAAAGCAAAGCCTAACTGTGAATCCATTCTTGAACACTCTTGTGTTTCGGAATTACGTAAGTGAGGAAACTGCTGCACTCAATGAATACAAATAATAATTCCTTTGATTCCTCTCCAGTTCAAAATTACATAGCAATAATCTGTAAGATCAAATTAATCAATTTAATTGATGTAATACTTTTAAAGCAACTTGGTAAAATGGACATAGAACTATTCTGCATTGGCAAAGGAATATCAGTAAATATTAATGATTAAATATAATTTACTTAGCTTCTTCCCATCATCAATCCTCCAAATATCAGGGTTGTATTTACTTGCATTTACATACTCTACATTGTGCTATGAAATACCAAACTGATTTTAATTTTTAAAAAATTGCTCCTAACTTTGCTTTAGAAAACAAAATAACTGCTTTCCTTCATTGTTGCCTATAAAACTTTCAACTGCTCAAGGCTAAAAATGGCAGCTCCAATTTATTGAACTACCATCTCCCTCAGAAGATACCTCAAGGTAACAAACTTTACAGTTTCCTACAAAGAATGACTACACTTCTGAAGCAGTTCATTAGCTGTAACATGTTTTCGGAAATCCTGAGGTCATGAATGCCTTATATAAGTTCCTGCTTTTATTGTTTCTTTTAACTTGTCTATCCATAGGTAAGTTCACTTCCCTAAACTGAAGTTGGTTTTTGTTTATGTTGGAGTACATAATCGACAAAATTAGACTACTCTTTTGGTTTTCTATTAGTTTCCTTTTAAAAGTCTGGCAATTTGCTCAAGTTTACAATGGGAAAAGAGGGATACGTTCTTAATGGAAATAGCACTGGTAAGATTTTAGACAGAGCAGGAATGCCTTTAAAAAGACATGACCAATTAATGGGATATACAAAAGTGCGTGCGAAATACTTTTACAGAAGGTGTGATGATAAAGGTCATACTGATCTAATCAAATTCTTCAGTTATGATGGAAGGAGAAACATTCAATGCAACCTAATAATTTTTGAGTGAAAGACTTTGGAATAAATTCAGAGGGATACTAATCTTTTAAAGTATGAAAGGGAAGATTTTCGCCAACTGAGCCAGAGCAGAAATCTTGATTGTTTCTACAAAAAAAAAACACAATTTCTGAAACTTTCAAAAACGGGTAAATGGAACTTGCATTTATATATTGTTTTCACGACCTTGGGGTGCCCCAAAGCCAGTTAAGGACAATGAAGTCCTTCTGAAGTGCACTGCCTGTTGTTATTAGATAGGAAACAAACGTGAGACGTTTCTTGTCAAATCCGAATTTGAAACAGCGCTTCGTTCCCTTCCTTCCAGCTGAATTAGCACAAACTCTTAAACAGACACTTCATATATTTTGATAAATGTTTCTCTTGCATGTTAATCCTCCTGCTCGCTGCATCGTCGCACCATTAACTCGATAAAATATCAAAGTTCAATGAAATCAAAGAGCTTTTATTTTAGAAAGCTTTAGCTTCATAGTGCCTGACGCTATAGTGAATGAGTATCGGCGTCATTTGAACAGATAGATCCAGTCTTTAAAAAACTGCACTGGATTTTGCGTAGAATATCGATTCGTGAACATGTAATGTTTCTCTTGCGTTCTTAAATAGTTGACTTTATCTAAATAATTTCATGATAAAACGTGCATAGAGACGGCCATTTATGAAAATGTGTTATCATACAAACCCTTGATAAACGGTGTTGTTATCATTTATGAAATCCAACTCAAACTCTTTTTATCTTGTTATGAAATCACAAAATAACAAGGTGGTAGTTAGGAACAGTGACTGCTCACCTGTTAAGAAAAAGGCCATTTCATTCCGCACACCATAAACTCCGGTCCCGGTATCAGCTGTTGTCCCGAACAAAATATTCTACGCCAGTCTTTAAGTAATTAAGTGCGATTTCAAGAGTATAATTCTTTAAAACTCAGCTCATTACTTGCATCTAATTTTCAACACAAAGTGAATGATTTTTAAACAGCTATTTCCCCAAAGCTGCCGAGTCATTACAGTCAACGTTTATATTTTCTCTGCACTCAGTAACGTACGAAGAAAAATACGCTGTTACTGTATGAAGTTTGATTTGTGGATTTCTTAGTGCGCGGGTATAGATCTTGAAAGAAGTTCAAGTGCTTGAATTTATATATGCATCGATGTATAGAAATATAAATGCGCATGTTATGGGGAAAAGGGTTTAATGTACATATTGCGTGATGGAGAGAGAAAAAAATTGAATGTATCATGAGTTGCTGCTGCCTATCTAACACGATCAAGCGCCGACATAAAGGACTACAAGTGTTTTAAAAAGCAATTGCGCGAGTAATAAGGAGGTGTTTAGATTTCTTACGTGACAAGCGTTCTTGATTTTGTCCGTTCAGGCCCATAATAAATACCTTTTTGAAAGTTATTTGGGAGTTCAGACACCGCGTGTACCCTGGACACAGAGACCGCGCAGGATGAGACTTGGAATGCGAATGCATCAGTTTCATAAGGATTATGGAAGAATCTCCCACGATACACAATTATTTTCGTTCCAGTTCTGATGTCCGATTACATTGACCCTGCCAGTGCAGAACTAACTGGAATCACCGAGCACAGAGCCCAGCCTTTAGCAAGCTGACAGACATAGATCTCGATGTGTGCGCATGGATCAACGCAGCAGGGAGACTCACTGGGTCCTTGCGTTTTCTTACTGATTAAAAGCAGTTGACGGAAGCACCAGCTCTTTTCAGTAAGCGATATGTCAATATGTTGTATGTATGCAAAATGGGTGTCGAACTGATTGCAATTCCATTCTGGCTAAAACATGGACCGAGATGACCTCTAGGAGATGCTGGTAATGATCTTCAATCTACGCTGGTGGTTGACACTGCGAATCTGTTTGGCTATGGCAATGACGATTAGCCTCTTTTCAGTACCCCCAAATAAATGACCGTGGTGCCAGCTCATTTTATAGTCCGTTTATTAAAATTCTGTGATCTTGGAGAAAATATCAGTTCATAACGCTTTCAGTACGATTGGCTATCATTTACACAGCCCATTACCATTTACTAGGCATACTAACGCAGGAGGCTGGTTTTTACGTTTAATTGTTTCCTTTGCGGGCCTCTATGTAACAACAACTCTATATAACTGCCCAATTCTTGCTACCGTTATCAAATTAACAGTGATGAAATAATAGTGTTGGAAAGAGAGAAAAGAACATTAGTTGGTAATGAATGTGCTCCTTGTAACTTTCGCAACTGTACAAGAACATCAATTTAAATTGGTAATTGAGTTTTACTAATTAATAAGTACTAGCATTAGAGAATGAGTGATTAAAAATAAATCGAGGCTCCTGGTGTGCTTCATTATTCATTATAGATTGACTAAACCCTGCTTGCTGCATTATATTAAAATACGATTGACAATAATATTGCTTTTAAAGGAAATACAAAATAATTTCAAAACTCTGTGCCAATCAGTATTGGTGCAGAGATCTTACTAATAAACTGAAATGAAAACAAACTTTTGAAATTTAGCAAAATGTTCACTTCGCCTTAATATTTTATTAAAGATGACAAGATGAGGCGTTGGAAACATTACCACATTTACAGGTTACGTTAGAAGTATGTTTGTTTCCAGAAAATAGAAAGGAGGTGAATTTATAATTAAAGTTTATTATCGGGGAGTTGCAGGCTTGAAAGTGTTCTAATAATACAGTAAGGTCATCTGTTAGCCCTCGGAAGGGATGAAATAAGGAGTAAAATCAATGTCACTTTGATTTTACCGATCTAACTAAGGAAGAGGGATCATTATTCTACTGAAGGTTGAACACTAAATTGCAGTTCGCTGGGCTGTCACTCAGACTGACAACACAGACAAGGGAGCTTTGATCTCCATACGGGTAAGATTGCAGGCAGGAGTCTGTATGGGAGAGACTGCAAACAGACTGATTTTTACTCGCAGTCAATAGCAGTAGGAAGCTCTTTTATTGTAAGTCGCAGGTACCTCACTGCATGAATAACCCATCCGCTACCAGTGTTGTTCTTTTGAAATTACTGTCTTAGCAATTACAACTTGCCTCTAAGCTAACACGAACACCTCCAATAATATTTGTAACTACCTACAATAAATCTACAAAGCACTGAGGTCCATTGTGAGATTTTCCAACTGATGTTATGTTTATTCTGTATAACTATATTTCAAATATTAGATGCAATGTGAATGTCAATCTCATAAAAGATAAAACTAATTATATCAAATGACTATGTATTGATATTATATAATTATTATTTTAATGTTTTCATTGTTTAAGAACACAAATGCTGAATTTGAGCATCAAGCAGAACTTTGGAAAATTCATTAGACATTGAGCACAAACAATTGATTCCTTGAAATACTTGTAATCTGTAACAGTAAACCATACTACTTATTTTAAAAAACTCTAAAATGATAACTGTTTACAGCTTACAACCCATATGAAGTGTTCTCAAATATTTCAATATATAATTAAATGTGTGATGAGGTATAAAACAAACTGCTTCTCTTATTTGAAAATACATTAACTGCAATAAATGTCTATTTTAACATAGAATGCCAAGTTTAGTTTATCATTATCATTACTTTTTATTTGTAATGCTTCCTTTTATAATTCCAGTCTACTAAAATGGTTAAAACTTCCTTGCATTCCCGCTTCTTTTCTTACTGTCAATATTTATACTTCTACAGAAACTGAAAGTATTAATTTAAATATTAATTATTGTAAATATTAAATGAAGATGAGCTAGGACATTCATCCAAATGTAACTCACTTGTATTTTACATAAAGCATCAACCATCAATCTGTACTCAAGTAGTAAAGCTCTACCAAAACAAAATTCAACAAATTTTCTGGGTTTGCATTGCAGTTCACTAAATTACAATTACTAATAATTTGATAGTTGCCTGTCAAAATCCAATTTATTTATTTATTCTTAAGTTTTCTCATTCTTGATGCATTATTTAACTAGCTTCTCCAAAAATAGTTTTTTTCAGTACACTTAATAGCCTTAAAACTATTCCTCACATGGTAACGGAAGGGTTGTTCCTGTGGTCTGTTTACAAACTTCCCCTTGTCTGAAACAGATTCTTAAGCAATTAACCTATTTTTAACATCCTAAAATTAGTGATAAAAATAACAAGACGATAAACAAGCTCTAGACTGCCTCATTATAGAAGTTATTGCTATGTCGGTCTCTGTCTCTGTCTATTAATCTCTATCTATTAAATAGCAGTGACAGGAGATTATTAATGTTTTTAGCAGAGCAATAATTCATAATAAACTACAATCTCCCCTTCAATTTAGGGTATGTTTGGCTTGATTTACATGGATTTTTTTATGCTTATCTTATGCTCAATTGTATTCTCCTCAAAGAAGTAATTGGCTTTTTTAGTAAGAGTCATTCTTACAGTTTAATATATTGCATTAAGGTCATTAGATGTTGTTTTCACCTGAAGAACAGAATCTTGAGTATCGATTTTACTCCTGTTTCTTTTAAGTCTGTTGAATATATTACAAACAAAAGTTTGCTTTGTTTAAGTAAAGTATTGCTTTATTGGGTGAATGGATATGTGTCATAGAACATCAGCTGAAACTTAAAATTTCATAAACATTTACTTAAAGGAGTTAACACAATATTCATGCTGTGAGTATGGTTTTACACTAAAATTATTTTAAATTTCTTTTGATTTGTGATGATACTCAAGAAAACTAGCTGGAGCATGCAATGCAGTTGGAAAAGTTTCAGTGTAAATGATACATGCATTTGTAGGCAGAATATCAGGTAGCATAAAAATCCATGCTCAACAATATTTCTTTTTTTTAATTAAGGAAATATACTTAGTTGTTTTCCTGAACCATTTCCTCATTAAAATGATTGAAAGCAAAATCATGACCAGCAGAACTCCTGGTTGCAATAGTTAAGTTTTTGAGGTGTTTTTGAATTTACTCAATGCTTAGTGATTTTCTTTTCAAAACTACCATGCAAAAATACAGCATAACAAATACACATTCACAGCTAAATTAGATCAGTCATGGGGCTCATGATAAAATAATTTAAAATAAATGAAATTTGGTCTTAATTATGATCGTGGTGTTTTGTGCATTTTGTGTTGAAGAAAAATGAATGCAGATTAGATTCATTCACTTTACTGTTTTATTTTTTCTTGCCAAATGCAAAATTCCACAACATTGTAATTTATTGAATTAACTCCATTAAGGCTGATGATTCTATACAATGTGAGGAATTACCATCATCACAAGTGATTTCAATTTAATTTATGGATATTTTCCAGTTTTCATTTTCTACCCTTTTTTTCCCACTAATGTTTTATTCCATCCCAGGCTTCTGAATATTTCTGCTCAATATCTTTCACACTGAATGAAAAGAAACACTAGACATGCATCCTTGCAGCTGGTGCAATTTACTCCTTTGACAGGATCAACAGATGCTCTTGGGTTTGAGAAGACCCTAGCAGGAAGATTAGGTCCAGTACAGAGCCCACACTCAGTTCTGCAATCTGAGAAGATGAGGTTCTTTCTCTAAGTGAATACAGATGGCTGGCACACGGAGTGGGCAAGTTAGTAAAGTGCCCAAGGGCACTCTCTTTCTTGTTGTGTTATTTAACAAAATCAGTTGCCTGCAAGACGTCTGTGTTCTTTCTTAATCCCTAATCACTCCTTTTTGGGGTTTATCTTCGTTCTTTTTGCAAATGTTAATAGATAAATATTTGGACTTAGATTGAATTGACTGGAATAATGATTATCCCTAAAAAGCATGCAGCTTGATCTGCTCTGTTATGCACTTTGCCCACACTTTGAAAAATCTGATCACCTGTACTTCTACTCCTGGCGTACAGGCAGAGACTAAAGACTGCAGCACCAGTGGTGAAGAACAGATGGTCATCGTAGGTGGAGGAGAGCTTGCAGGACTGCTTTGAGTCACTAGGCTGGACAATATTCAGGAACTTATCATTGAATCTGAATGAATGCACCTCAGCTGGCACTGACTTCATCTAGACCTGTATGGATAACTTTGTGCCTTCAAGAACATACTGGACATACCCAAACCAAAAGCCATGGATGAACCAAGAGATTTGTAGTCTGTTGAGGGCTAGATCTGTGGCATTCAAGACCAGTCATCCAGAACTACAACCTACTGAAGGCTACAACCTACAGAGGGCTATTTTAAGAATGAGAAAACAGTTCTGATTGAAGTTAGAGACAAAATTGGATTTGTACGTCAGCTCTGGCAGGGTTTGCAGGCCATTACTTCGTACATGGCAAAACCAGATATCATGAATCGCTGTGGTACTTCACTCCCAGATGAGCTCAGTGCCTTTTGTACACACTTTGAAAGGGAGAATAAAACCCATGTGAATCCCTGCAGCATCTGGTGGCCCTGTCATCTCTGTCTTGCTGGCTGACACCTGAGCATCGTTCACGTGAGTGACCCCTCACAAGGCATCAGTCCAAGATGGCAGGGCACTGAAAATCCATGACAACCAACTGGTGGGAGTGCTCAGGGATATCTTCATTCTCTCACCGCGACAGTTGGAGGCTCCCACCTGCTTCAAAAGGGTGACAATCATACCAGTGTGCAAGAAGAGCAGGGTGAGCTGTCTCAATGTCTATCGACCAGTTGCACTCACATCTACTGTGATGAAATGCTGTGAGAGGTTGGTGATGGCCAGAATCAACTCCTGCCTAAGCAAGGAATTGGACCCACTGCAACTTGCCTTTCACAATAGGTCTACAGTGGATGCAATCTCACCGGCTCTCCACCTGGCCTTCGCTCACCTGGACAATAGCAATACCTACATCAGACTGCTATTTATCGATTACAGCTCAGCATTCAACGTGATCATACCCTTAATACTAATCAACAAGCTCCAAAACTTGGGCCTCTGTACCTCCATCAGCAACTGGATGCTTGACTTCCTCAATGGAATACTGTAATCAGTGAAGATTGGAAGTACCATCTACTTCTCACTGACAATCAACACTAGTGCACCTCAAGGATGCGTGCTTAGCCCACTGCTCTACTTTCTCTACACCAACGACTACATGGCTGGGCACAGCTCAAATGTTATCTATAGATTTACTAATGACACAATTATTGCTGGCCGAATTTCAGATGGTGATAAGGAGTCATTCAGGAGTGAGATTGATCAACTAGTTGAGTGGTGTGGCAACGACAACCTTACACTCAACATCAGTAAGACCAAGGAATTAATTATGGAGTTCAGGAAAGGGAAGTTGAGGGATCACACACCAGTCCTCATCGAGGGATCAGCAGTGGAAAGAGTGAGCAGCTTCAAGCTTCTGTGTGTCATCATTTGAAGACCTTTCCTGGGCCTCCTGGGCCTATCATACTGATGCAATTACAAGGAAGGCATGACAACAGCTATATTTCATTAGGAGGTTGAGGAGACATGGTATGTCACCAAGGACTCTTGTGAATTTCTACAGGTGTACAGTGGAGAGCATTCTTACCGGTTGCATCACTGTCTGGAATGGAGGGGCCACTGCACAGGATCGGAGAGGGATACAGAGAGGTGCAATCTCAACCAGTTCAATCATGGGCACTAGCCTCCCCAGCATCGAAGACATCTTCAAAAGAGATAGCTTTAAAAAGGTGGCATCCATCTTTAAGAATCTCTACCATCCAGCACATGCTACCTTCTCATTGCTACCATTGAGGAGGAGTCATAGGAGCATGAAGACACACACTCAGTGTTTCAGGAACAGCTCCTTCCCCCCTGCCATCAGATTTCTGAATGGACAATGAACCCATAAACACTACTTTATGACTCTTTTCTTCTATTGCTTTCTTTTTGAACTATTATTTAATTTTATATATATATATTCTTATTGTATTTTGTAGCTTTTATTATTATGTATTGCAAGTAAATAAATTTCACAGCACATGCTAATGATGTTCAACCTGATTCTGATTCTGATTCTGATTCTGAAATAAACAATACCTTATAATGATAAATGTATTGATGAACATAGGGTTGAAACTGATATAGTCTTTGCACAATTTGTTTTTTTTATTTTGGACATGACTGTAGCAAAACATACGGGTGAGCCCTGTTGTGCAACACCAAGTGAAATTTGTGTCTGTAAGGCAACATGTAGTTCTTTAAAAAAATAAACACACAATATTAACCTGGAGATAGAATCTATAGAGTCATAAGTCCTTTGGCCCATCATGTATGCACAGGCCATCAGGTACTTGTTTCAACTAATCCAATTTTATTGTTCCCACATTCCCATCAACCACCATCTACCCTCCTGCACAAGATTCTCCCACTAACCTACTCACAAGGGCAATTTACGATGGCCAATTAACTGAGAAGCTCTCAACATTGGAATGTGGGAGGAAACCAGAGCACCAGGAGAAACTTATATCATCACAGGGAGAATGCAGACTCCAAGCTTTATTCAGGACTGAACCAGCCTGCTTGGAGGCAACAGCTCTACTTGTTAGTATTCATAGCAATATGATTAATTCTGATTTTAATTTTACACCACACTTTTGCATTATGTTAAATGAGGTGAGAGAGACACTTTGGGTAATTGGGTCAGATTTTAGCAGAGTATGTAGCCCTTGCTCATAATTTTGGTGAAAACATCAGCATTAGAACAAACTGGTTAATGTTTGTTGAAATAATTGATGCAAAGAATTAAGTCAGGTTGATCCAAGGTGGATCCAAAGCAGGTTTTCAGAATGCTAGCAACACGCACAAAATGCTGGAGGAGCTCAGCAGCCCAGGCAGCATCTATGGAAAAAAAGTACAGTTGACGTTTCGGGCCAAAACCCTTTGGCAGGACTTGAGAAAAAAAATTGAGGAGTAGATTTGATAGGTGGGGGGAAGGGGGAGAGAAACGTCAGGTGATGGGGCGAAGTGGGAGAGAAATGCCAGGTGATGGGGGGGGAAGGGGGAGAGAAACGTCAGGTGATGGGGGAAGGGGGAGAGAAACACCATGTGATAGGCTGCAAAGAGTTGGAGAGCAGCAGGGATCACAGAGGGGGAGCAGTGAGAGAGTGTTTCACTGAACTCCCATCGAAGGAAAGATTTAAACTTCTTCAAGGTATGCATCCCTTGAAGAGACTTCGCAGAGTAGTAATCAAATCACAAACAAGAGAAAATCTGCAGGTGCTGGAAATCTGAGCAACACACACAAAATGCTGGAGGAACTCAGCAGGTCAGTCAGCATCTATGGAAAAAAGTACAGTCGACGCTGAGGTTATTCACTTTGAAGTTGCCTGATTTAAAGGAGGTTTTCCTGATGTTGTCCTCACCTGGTGCTGGGAACATGGCTTAATTAGGTTTTCTGTTGATAATTTAGTTATTGGCTCCAAGTTGGAGCCCCTTTTATCTGTCCATGTCACTGACCCCAATCTCCATCAATTACGTGATTCTTGTCTGAATTTCCCACCTGATTACTCAACATTCTTCACCCCCTCACCCATCACTTGACCAATTTCTTCCATCGAACACCCAATTCACCATTTCACAGCCATTTCCAAACCACCACCATATGATGCTCACCCATTGATCTCCTGACCTACCGAAACACTGATCGTCCAATGCATGCTTTACCCCTTCCTACACATCAGTCAGACTAATATGGATTCCACCATCCACTGTACATACTCTTCCCCTAACAAACCCCTTCCCTCAATATCCCATGCCCAATAAATGATTATAGGACTTGTCATCTACCACCTGAATATTCACATGCTAACCCCCAAATCCAGATGCCTCTTTCCCATATAATTCCCTGAACCTCGAACTGGCTCTGGATTTGCTTGACAACCTTGTAGCCTAAGGGTTTTATACATTGAATTTTCTTGGTGATTATTATCTCTTTTTTTGTTTATTTCCCTGTAAGAATGTCATCTTCTATTAAAGTTACTACATGCAGCAGTTACCATATGTTGGTGAAGGGTTTGGGGGGGCGAGGATTGAGTCTAATGGCAGAATCCAATTTAAAACTTCTGATTTTCCTTGTTTACATTGTGCTTTTGCTAAGTATTGCTGTGGCTGCACTTTGAAAAAGTGGCCATTGCTATATAACAATGAAAACTTCTCATTTGGTGGAGGAACTTGGAGGGATTAAGTAGTCAGACTCTCACTTCAGAGTGACTAGCCTCCTAACTGCATTTACAATCATGCTGTGATGATTGGTCCAGTTCAATTTATAATCAGTTGTGATTCCATCTGCCAGAATGCTCCACAGCCCCCCTCCCAATGTAGTAATCATGGCGACTCAGTGATATTAAACGTGTCTATCTTTCTCTTGTTGGACTAGGTCATTAACTGGTACGTATGAAATGCAGGTGTTGTCCAGTTCTTCCTGTAGGCTTAGGTGAGCAGGTTTAATATTGGAAACTGTTAATACACTCAGTGGCCACTTTATTAGGTACAGAAGCTACCTAATAAAGTGATCACTGAGTAGATAGTTGTGGTTTTCTGCTGCTGTAGCCTGTCCACTTCAAGGTTCAATGTGTTGTGCGTTGAAAGATGCTCTTCTGCACACCACTGTTGTAATGTGTGTTTACTTGAGTTACTGTTGTATTGAACCATTCTGGCCATTCTCATCTGATCTCTCTCATTAAAAGGTGTTTTCGCCCACAGAACAGCCATTCACTGGGTGTGTTTTTGTTTCTCGCGCCATTCTCTGTAAACTCTAGGGACTTGTTATGTATGAAAACCCCAGGAAATCAGCAGTTTCTGAGAGACACAAAACATCTCATCTGGCACCAACAATTAGTCAAAGCCACTTAAATTACAATTCTACCCTGTACTGACGTTTGGTCTGAAATCAACTGAACCTGTTGTCCATATCTGCGTGCTTTGATGCACTGAGTTGCTGCCATGTGATTGGCTGATTAAATATTTGCATTAATGAACAGGTGTACCTAATAAAGTGGCCATTGAGTGTAATAGCGCTGATTGCTGCAGAAGTGAACTGGCCTAATCCCAGCTTCACGCTGGATGACCTACCTTCATTAAAGCAACTGGCTTTAGAGATGATGGAAGGAAATCCCATAGTGATATCCTGTAGCTGCATTAATAGATGTCCATCAACAGCAGTCATATTGCAGTGAATGGAGTGTGATATATGCCTCTCCCTTGACCAACAATGACTTCAATTGTCCTATGGTGAAGATGGAATGAGGTGCTGTCAAAAAACGGATTATTAGGAAATAGTTCTCTGCCTATTTCTTGCCATTATGGATAACTGATTCCAAGTTGTTATTCTAATATTTAACAGGGTCAGCTGGCACAGTTCCTGAGATGACATTGGATTACAAAGAGGGAGAGAGAGTTTAAAAGAAGCAAGCAGGGCAGCTGGCACATTTTCCTGAGAAGACTTTGGATTGTGTAGAGGAAGAGAGAGTTTAAAAGAAGCAAACGGGACCAATTGACACAGTTTGGATGCCACAGTTTCTGAGGAAACATTGGATTATACATAATTAGGCACTTGACAAGGGCCAATAAAAAGAAGTTAGGTTTAAGCAGAGCGGCTATTGTGGGAGAGGACCACTGTTAGAGTGGGGAGTTGAGGCTTTGGTGAGAAGAGGTGCAGGTGGTAGATAGATTTTTTTTTTCATTATTTATTCTTTCTTATTGCACATTTAGAGCAGTTGGGTTACCAGGCAGGGTAGTGGAATGCTCATCTTGTGGGATGCGAGTAAGGTAGGGAGACCTCTAATGTCCCTGAAGACTACACCTGCAAGAAGTGCATCCAGCTTCAGCTTCTAACAGAGCATATTGATCATTCAGGAGGGGTTGATAGACAGGACATACAGGGAAGTAGTTATACCCAAGGTGCAGGACACAGTTAACAGGGTAACTGGCAGGAGGGGGAAAGGGGATAGGCAGCCAGTGCAAATTATCTTTGTGGCCAAAGGTTCTGCAAAGTGAGTTCAGGGTGGTAGATGCTAAGTTGAGTACAGGACTTCTAGGGTTATGATCTTGTGAATATTACCTATGCCACATGCTAGTGCGGTCAGAAATAGGAAAATGATACAGTTTAATACATGGTGAAGGTAATGGTGCAGGAGGGAGAGCTTCAGATTTTTGGATCATTGGGCTCTCCTCCAGGGAAGGTGGGACATTTACAGAAAGGAGGGGGACCAATTTCCTAGTGGGAAGGTTTGCTAGTGGGGGGGGGGGGTTTGAACTAGAGTTGCAGGGGATGGGAACCAGAGCACCAGAACAGGTAGTGGAGTGGTTGTGGAGAAAGATGTTGTTCAGCCTGCATACAAAGTTTAGAATCAAAAGGTTTAGCATAATGTTCTGAGCTACATATATTTCAATGCAGGAGTATTGTAGGAAAGGTGAATGAGCTCAGGGCATAGATCAGCACGTGGAAATATGACATTGTAACCATTAGAGATACTTGGTTGCAGGAGGAGCAGGACTGGCAGCTCAATGCTGTGGGATTCCATTGGTTTTTGACGTGAAAAAGCTGGAGGGATTAAAGGGGGAGAGGTAGCATTAGTAGTCAGGGAAAATGTCATGGCAGTGCTCAGACGGGACAGACTGGAAAGCTCGTCTAGTGAGGCTTTATAGGTAGAACTGAGGAATAAGGAAGGTATGACCATGCTAATGGATTATAATATAAACCACCCAAGGTCAACAAGATTTAGAGGAACAAATTTGTTGAGAGATCGCAGAGGACTACAAGAAATATAAGGTTGTGATAGTAGGTAATTTTAACTTTCCACATATTGACTGGGAATCCCATACTGTAAGAAGGCTGGATGAGAAAGAGTTTGTACGAAATGCAAGAGAACACATAAGAAGGGAATCAGGACAGCTAAATGAAGGAACGAAGTTGATCTAGTGGACAAGAGGAAATAGGGTCCAAAGGGATTCTACAGATATGTTAAAAGCAAAAGGATTGCAAGGGACAAAACTGGTCCTCTGGAAGATCAGAGTGGTGATCTATGGGTGGAGCCAAGAGATCGGGAGATCTTAAATAGATTTTTTGCATCTGTATTTACTAAAGAGACAGACACAGAGACTATAGAAGCAAGGCAAAGCAGCAAGGAGGTCATGGAGCTTACAGAGGAGAAGGTGTTTGCTGTCTTGAGGCAAATTAGGGTGGATAAATCCCCGGGGCCTAACAAGGTGTTCCCTCAGATCCTGTGGGAGGTCCTAACAGACAGATTTAAAATTGCAGGGGCCCTAACAGACAGATTTAAAACATCCTTAGCCATGGAGGATTGGAGGATAGCTGATTTTGTTCTGTTGTTTAAGGAAGGCTTTAAAAGTAAATCAGGAACTTGAGCCTGACACCAGTAGTGGGAAAGCTATTGGAAGGTATTTTAAGGGACTGGATATATAACTATTTGGATAGACAAGAACTGATCAGGGATAGTCAACATTACTTTGTGCGTGGTAGGTCATGTCTAATCAATCTGATTGATTTTTTTGAGAAAATTACCAGAAAAGTTGATGAAGATAAGGCAGTGGAGTTATCTACCTGGGCTTTATCAAGACCTTTGATAATGTCCCACACAGGAGGCTGGTCAACAAGGTTCAGTCACCTGGCATTCAAGATGAGGTAGTAAATTGGATTAGACATTGGCCTCATGGGAGAAGCCAGAGAGAGGTAGTAGATGGTTGCTTTTCTGACTTGAGGCCTGTGACAAGTGGTGTGATGCAAGGATTGGTGTGGAGTCCTTTGTTGTTTGTCATCTATATCAATGATCTTGATGATATTGTGGTAAACTGGATCAGCAAATTTGTGGATGATACCAAGATTGGGGGTATAGTGGACAGTGGGAGGGGCATCATGGCTTGCAGTGGGATTTAGACAAGCTGGCAAAATAGGCTAAAAAATAGCAGCTGGAATTTAATACAGACAAATGTGAGGTGTTGCACTTTGGGAGGACCAGACAAAGGTAGGTCTTACATGGTGAGTGATAGGGCACTAAGGAGTGTGGTAGAACAAAGGGATCTGGGAACACAGATCCGTAATTCTGTGGTGTTACAGGTAGATAGGGGTGTAAAGAAAGCTTTTAGCACATTGGTCTTCAGAAATCAATGTATTGAGTACAGGAATTGGGATGTTATGTTGAAATTGTATAAGATGTTGGTGAGATCTAATTTGGAGTATTGTGTTCAGTTTTGGTCACCTTCCTGCAGGGAAGATGTAAATAAGATTGAAAGAATGCAGAGAAGATTTGTAAGGATGTTGAGGATCTGAGGTCGAATAAATTAGAAATTTATTCCCTAGAATTTAGAAGATTGAGGAGAGATTTGATAGAGGTATACAAAAGTATGAGGGGTATAGTTAAGGTAAATGCAAACAGGCTTTTCCCACTAATGTTGGGTGAGACTACAACTAGAGGTCATGGTTTATGGATGAAAAGTGAAACATTTAAGGGGAATATGAGGGGGTAATTCCTCACTTAGGGAGTGGTGAGAGTGTGGAATGAGCTGCCAGTGCAAGTGGCGGATGTAGGTTTGATCTCAACATTTAAGAGAAATTTGGATAGGTACATGGATGGGAGGGGTATGGAGAGCTATGATCCAGGTCTATTTTGATAGGATTAGGCAGATTAATGGTCCAACATGGACTGGATGGGCCAAAGGGTCTGTGTCTGTCCTGTAATGTTCTATGACTCTCTGTGACGCTAATGAGCAAAGCCTTGATAGGTGTCAGTGTCTTCCACTGTGCTATCAAAAAAAGTTACCAAGTTTAAAAGAAAGCATGTCTTCCCACGGAGCTAAATCAACACATGTCAGGCCAAGAAAGGCCTGAACCAGTGCTCATGGACAAGTTACTGTCCAAGCAGAAGGTCAATTTACTTATTTTCCTACTGGCCTTCTGGAGCTAGTCTGAATCTGATACAAGTGGGCGAAACATATAAAGTGCATGTTGAGAATTGAACTCATATTAACATCCAACATGATACTCAAACGTTGTACAGCATAATGAGGCTGTCAGCTAAATCATAGGCACCTATGCCTAGGTCTTAAAAGGAGGCCAGTGTTTCAGGAGCAGAAAAGGACGGTGGGTTTGGACCCATGGTTTTCTGAATGCTATGACACTGTTTTTACCACATGCAGAAGCCATGAAAATAAAAGTCTTCCTGTAAACAAATGTTTCTGAGGTTAATTATGCTTTATAACACCATTCCTCTCTGATGCTCATTAGAATACATTTGATTAACACACCAGCACAGCATTTAGTGATTGTGAACTTTGTCACACAGTCTCTTGGAATTACACTCACCAGTGTTCTTAAGCAAGTTTAGTCTCTCAGTTCTGAATAAATTAGTCCTCTCTGCTGTTCTTGTAGGGAAAGAGATCAATAGGTGGGATTGTGAGTCTCCTAAGGTTTTCTGCTCATAGCAAGTTGCAGGACAACACACAAGAGGCCTAAGAGCAGCTTTTTAGCCCTGTTTCCTGACAGGAAAAGTGAAGTGTGGTGCAGAATGAGAGAAAATTAAAGTAATTGATTATTGTCAGAGAAAGCATGATAGTATGTTAGAAGTAAATGTCGATGTCAATAACCAAATGAAAGTGCAATGCCCCTACAGAATACTAAATGCATGCTCGAATGCAAATACATGCTGCAGGTACTATACTTGTACAGATGTTCTTGGAGCAGTATAATCAGAACTGCAAGCATCTAGTAACAAGATCCTGATATTATGTTGTATTTCCTATTATTTAATAATGGATACTGAATCAAGGCATACACAATGCACAGAATGATGAATATTGAAAACATTTGTTGGATGAAACTTGAATTTTTGAACGGGTACCAAGCCATAGTAATTGTTTAGTAAACATTGGCCTAAAACAAATGTTTGGACTGTAAATTCTCATATAAATATTACCATGTATGATTAGTATTAAAATTTTATTTTTATCCTTTTTTGAAAAGTTTATGATATTTTTCTTCTTTGTTACACCATATTTATATCTTTATTTTGTACTCAGTGAACTATTTAAAATAATTGCTGAACTTTGTAGGTTAAACCTCACGGTTTGTTATTTGTGCAAATTTTTAATTGATTGTTTGTTCTGCCAATTTAATCACATTAGTGTTGCTGATTGCCAGAAAACCTCTTTAAACTTATCCCTGACAGTAGTCAACTTCGGAAAAAGAGATCACACCACTAGAATTGTTATATCTTTGTGGGGAGCTTCCTGCTAGATCTATAATGAGCTCTTTTGCTTCACCTGTGACAAAAACAGAAGGTCTGAGATCAACTGGGTGTAATTTTTTTAACATAGAAACATTGTATGTAGTAGTGTCAACAAGGAAACACCTGCAGGAATCTTGACTTCGATGAAGCCAAACCATTTGCCCATTTATACATTTCTCCCAAGTTTCTTTTCTGTTGTCTTTGAGGAAAAGGAAAGTTAGAAGAGAGAAATAATTTGACCTATGCCATACCACTGGTCCCTGGCCTCCATTCTGAAAAACAACATACCACTATCGGCCTCCGACTCTTTCCACCAAGCCAGTTTTGATCTAACTGGCTTACTGACCCTGGATCCCAAGTGATCTTACCTTCTTCAACTTCGTGAAGGACTTGTCAAAAGTTTAGCCATATGCACAAGTACACATAAGCATAGGTACAATGAAAAACTTACTTGCAGGATCAGGTACCAGCACATAGTATTAGAGATACAACATTTGAAAGATTAACATAAATTATACAAAAAGGAATACAGAACAAAATATAGACCAAATCCTTTGTAGTGTAAAGTGATCATGGTGTTACTACACTGAGATAGTGATTCTGGTTGGATCGATTAGTTCAAGAACCAAATGGTGGAAGGGAGCTAGTGCTTCTTGAACCTGGTGCTATGAGACTTTAGGCTTATGTATCTCCTGCCCGATGGTAGCTGTGAGAAGATGCCGTGTCCTGGATGACGGCAGTCTTTGATGATAGGTCTACTGTCCTCCCTCAGCAGTCCTCTTGGTCACCTCCTCAAAATCTCAGTTAAATTTCCCATGCAGCAAGCCATGCTGTCTACCCCTAATTATTTCTTGCCTTTTGATATGCAGATCAATACTGTCTCCCTTTGAGGCCTGCTGCAAAACTTCCTGACATCCAAAAACATTAAATTGTAAATTGGGCTGCTGGTGAGATTGAAGATTGTAAATGGTGAAATGGTAGATGGTGTGAGTTCCAAGAGAAAGATGAGAAAATAGATCATTTAAAGGGGGCCTACATGTCGCAGGGTCCCAGCATGGTGTCCTCTGGTTAAAACCTGCTTAGATAGTTTACATTCAAGGAACACTGACTCAGTTTCGCAAGTACTTTAAAGTCCGGCTTCTGAGTGAGTATCCCGTTTCGTGTGCGCACTACGCATGAGAATAAATATCTCAAAAGAGTCCCAGTGTACTACACGTTGCACATCTCTGGCTCCTCCCTGTTACGCGATAAGTTCCTTTTGTTTTACATTTGGACTGTGTAGCATGGAAGAAAATATGTAACAAGGGGTTCCTTTTCTAACAATCACGTGGTAGTTTGTTAAACATAGTAAGATGGAGTCAGAAGATTCTAACTCTAACTCAGTGGCTTGGTTTTAACACTGGGTGTGATGAGGGTCTCCTGGCCCTCATCACACCCAGTGTTAAAACCAAGCCACTGAGTTAGAGATTAGAACGTAGAATTGTACAGAACAGGAACAGGCCCTTTGGCCCACAATATGTGTACCAAACATGATGTCAAATTAAACTAAATCTCTTCTACCTGCACATGTTCTATACACAGTGGCTATTTCATGAGGTATATCTGTACACCTGATTGTTAATGTAAATATCTAATCGGCCACTTAATGCATTGAAGCAATGCAGGCATGGTCAAGTGTTTTAGTTGGTGCTCAGATCAAACATCAGAATGGGGATGGAATGTGACCCAAATGACTTTGATCATGGAATGATTGTTGGTGCCAAATGGGGTGGTTTGAGTATCTCAGAAATTGCCCATCTCTTGGGATTTTCAAGCACAACTATTTCTAGAGTTTACAAAGAATGATGTGAAAATAATTTTTAAAAAAACATCCAGAGAATGGCAGTTCTGTGGCAAAATTCCTCGTTAATGAGAGAGGTCAGAGGAAAATGGCCGGACTGGTTCAAGCTGACAGGAAGGTAACAGTAACTCAAATAACCACATGTTACAGCAGTGATGTATAACAGAGCATCTCTGAACACACAACATGTCAAGCCTTGAAGTAGGTGGGCTACAGCCACAGAAGGCCACAAACATACTGGCTACTCATTAGGTATAGGAGCTACCATACCATGCTTGAATATTCATATATCGATCTAAAAGCCTCTTAAACACCACCATAATATCGGCTTCCACTTCTACCCTGACAGCCTCTTCCAGACATCTACCACTCCCTGTGATAGAAAACCCCTTTTGAAAGTGTGTGCATAATAAATGAGGACAGGCTTTCCCTTTTTAAAATAATCTGTTTAGAAAGATGTGTGATGATCAGCTAGTTTAGCCAGGTGGTGAGAGGTGAACGAAACCTGTGAAACATATGGGATGCCTATCTTTGAAATACGTGACAAGTAAATTGGAAGAGCAAAGTAAATCCATTGACCAACTATCATCCTAAACTGAGAGCTTGATGTTTAGTTATCGGAAGTTAACGTATCTGAAATTAAGTGATCCTTTTTAAATGACTAATGGCATAAGTTTTACTGGTATTTCTAGTAGAGGTTTTACGGAACAAAAGCACTTACGGGTTAATTAACCCTTTTAATGAACTAATATGTAAAAATTGCACAACAATAAGCTTTTAATGGCTCTAAATGACTGTGTATTGGCATCTATCTATTACTAGTGGAATGCCAGTGTTATATTAAAATTAATATTTCTTATCACAATAGAACTATCTAAATATCAACCATATGCAGAAGTAATCTGTGTTAGTTGACCAATGATAGTCTGAAATCTAGATTATGATGTAACCTCTCTGGGACAAATGGATTTTATTCTGAAAGACTTGTGTTTGCTTTTATCAGATTTTGTATTATGTAATTTGTGTAATCACAGCTTTTAAGGTAATCTTATTTTTCCCATTGATAGCTTTTGCAGAAAATTTCTATTTTAGTTCAGTCATCCTAAAAAGGTGCTTAAAAAAGTACCATAACTAGACAACTTAAACAACTTCCACAGTTTCATATTTTCTGAGGAGGCCTTCAGTTGATGAAGTCTATACCAACTCTCACAGCATTCCGATCAGTTCCTAGCTCCAGTTAGCTTCCTGTAACCAATTATATTTTAACTGACTCAGGTATTCCCCTCTGATTCTTCTGCGACCCACTCTACACCAGTAGCAATTTGTAATAGCCAGTAAGCCTACCAACAGGCACATCTTGGGATAAGACAGTAAACCAAAACAGCTGGAGGAAACCCACACAGCCAAGGTAGAATATGCATACTACACAGACATAGCACCCAAGGTCAGTACCAAACGCAGGTCACCGGAGCTGTGTGACAATAACTAATCATGTATAAAAGAGCAGGTACCATAGCAGATGCTCTCAGTAACTTCAAAGAACTTGCCTAAGGTCAAAAACAGTGTAGTACCACTCCAAAAAAAAAATTATATAGTGTGGAAAGAGATTCAACTTCAGGTATATTCTTCTGCTAGTTGTGATTTAGCCTCAAAAGACAAACAAAGGTAATACTTTTCAGTCAAATCTGCCTTGTTGTTGTAATTGGAAAATGGAGCATACATAGATTGCTCAAATGTTCAAATTAATAGGATCTATGCTGTTTTAAAATAACCATTGTTAAAATATGTTTTTGTATTTATGCTTGCTCCTGTCAAAATAAAGATAACTCACAATGCAACAACATAAGAGATGAATATTCATCTCTCACTAAAATATTAGTTATTGTATGTATTGACTTAGCTTCATTATTTGGTTCTAATAAGTGGATGCTTGAACTATAAAATGAGTTAGAATCAGAATCAGAATCAGGTCTATTATCACTGGCATGTGTCGTGAAATTTGTTAACTTAGCAGCAGCATTTTAATGCAATACATGATAAAATAAAAAGAATAAATAAATAAGTTGCAGCTATATATATATATACATATATATATATACACATACGCACACTATTTTGAATAGATTAAAAATAGTGTCAAAACAGAAATATATATTTTTAAAAAGTGAGGTAGTGCTCATGGGTTCAATGTCCATTTAGGAATTGGATGACAGAAGGGAAGAAGCTGTTCCTGAATCACTGAGTGTGTGCCTTCAGGCTTCTGTACCTCCTACCTGATAGTAGCAAAGAGAAGAGGGCATGTCCTGGGTGATGGGGGTCCTTAATAATAGATGTCGCCTTTCTGACGCACTGGAGGCGGGTACTGAAGAAGGAGCTGCCTAATTTTACAACTTTGATCAGTATTTGGTTGATAATGCGCTCTAACAGCCAAGTCTGCTGCCAGCTGGCGTCGATTATTTTGTTGCTGTCCAAATCAAGGAGCGAAGTGCTTTGAAAAGTGGCAATGCTTGAACGCATCAACGTCTTAGCTTCTGCATGAACTGCACTGTGTCATGGTTCTAAGTTACAAGCATAAAATGTATTAAAAAGGCAAACTTTTACGTGTATGATATTAAATAGAAAAGAAATGGCGTTGATAATTTTGTGCTAGTCATTTGAACATTGAAGGGTGCAGCATAATTTCACTGGTATATTACGAGAATGGCTAATTTAGTTATAACAGACCTGTAAACCAAAGTTGTATTTCCTAGGCCAATGTGTTCTGAGAGACAAATTGTAATGTGGACCATAAGCAAATAGAAACAGAAGTAGGCCTCTTGGCCCCTCAAGCCTGCCCCACCATTTGATATGATCATGGCTGATCTCCCCAGACTTCCTCTTCCACGCCGGTTCTCCACAACCCTCAATCCTTTGATCTCCCAAATACTTATCTACTTCAAGTAGCCCAAATGATCTTACCTCTGGGACTGAAGGTCAAGAGTACATGGAGCTGCACTGGCACTGATTCTACAGTCTATTTTAATCCACTTTGAAAATTTTTGCTATACATTTTAAAAGAAAGTGGCCAATGCCACAACTGTGCATTAACTACAGTGTCACCATTTGCAATTTATGTCATAGTTATATCCTGATATTTTACTTTATTTTATTGTGCATATAACGTACTGACATGGCTATTATCTTTTATGCTACATTGGACATGGGCTACATTTGGTCTGAGTATCGTTACAACTCTGAGTGTTCCCCTGAGCAACTGTAAAGAATATATAATTCATAGTTACCAAAATCTGTGTGGATAACAAGGATTCTGATTTAATTTGCTTTGCTAATAGAAACAGAGAATTAGGCCGATGTTCTTTGCCAGAGGGAAGAGACAAAACTCATGCTGAAATAATTCATAGTTATCAGGGAATTGCAGGATGCTGTCAGGGATTACATCTACAGGAAAGAATGTTGATGTTGCAAAACACGTGGAGTATAATACTGGGTAATTTATGTTTGAGCAGTGCATTCTGGGTCTTCAGCAGCCTTCAAATTCACTAAATGTTTCTGTACTTGGATTTTTTTTCCCTTTTGATTGCTTTTAGCTTTATCATTGAAATAAACCATCCTGACGAAGGGTCTCGGCCTGAAACGTCGACTGTACCTCTTCCTAGAGATGCTGCCTGGCCTCCTGTGTTCACCAGCAACTTTGATGTGTGTGGCATCCAATTGTATATTTCCAGGTGATCATCTCACAGATCGAAGTACTGACTGTTGTACATTTGCTATTTCTACTTGTATGCATGCTGCCTTTACTTATGTGCAATGAGAACATGCATCACGTCACAGGTTCGAGCCAAGCTACAGCTGAAGAATTATTGGTGGATTTCTGTCAACCAGATCCGATTCTTTCCGTCCTGTGGGTGAAAATGATAGCACCCTAGAAAGGGAAGAAAATGACATAGAACATATTCCTGCCATTGTTACAGCTATGATTAACTTCTCTAAGGCCAACTTTTGTCCATTTGAATTAGGAGCTGGGCCCATCCATTTAAAATTCAAATCAGATCACCTAGATGTTCTGTATATTTACCTTCTTAGGACTGTTTCCTATTTTAGCACAGGGATTTATCACTTCGTATACCATCATAGGTAGCACCTTCTAGACCCACGACCACTACCATCTCGAACAATATATACCTGGGAACACCACCACTTGGAAATTCCCCCCCAAGTCACTCACCATCCTGACTTGGAAACATATCACCGTTCCTTCACTGGGTCAAAATCATGGAATTCCCTCCCTAACAGCACTTTGGGTGTACCTGCACCTCAGGGACTGCAGCAGTTCAAGAAGGCAGTTCATCACCACCTTCTCAAGGGCAACCAGGGATGGTCAATAAATACTGCCTTAGCTGGCGATGCCCACATTACGTAATAAAGATCTTATCAATAAGTTTGTGTTAGTTTTGTGAAGCTCCCTGGCCACTGATCAACTCCTGTTTTATTTTTGGTAATCAATAGACAAGACCAGCGTAATTTCTTAGAATTTCCTCTGGTATCCAATTACTGAGATCAGGATATTCCAGAGTTTAGAGAGTGAGGGATATGATTGGTGTTATATGGTCGGTAAAGACCAGTGAGAATAGAATAAGGATATTTATTTCTTTATTTATCTATCTACCTATCGATCTATTTATTTATTGATTGATTGATTGAGATACAGAATAGAATGGGCCTTTCTGGCCTTTCGAGCCATGTCCCGTTTAACCCTGGCCTAATTACAGGACAATTTACAATGACCAATTAACCTGCCAACTGGTGTGTCTTTAGACTGTGGGAGGAAACCAGAGCACCAGAGGAAACCCACGTGGTCATGGGGAGAATGTACAAACTCTTCACCGACAGTGGCAGGAACTGAACCCAGGTCACTGGGACTGTAAGGCGTTGTGCCTAGGAAAAGTACAGTGAGGATGAACATTTTAAAATTGATTTGCAGGGTTTCCAGGAGGCTAGGTAGTAGCTACATAAGAGAGGAATTGAGCTGGATATTTAAAATAGGTGAAGATAATGAGGTGAGACAGCCTGCAAATGGAGCACCACAGAAAATAATGAATATAAGTTGGAATTGGTTAGTCCATGGAGGACATGGGGGTAGGCAAGGTAATTGTGAAACAAGTAGCAAGTATTGGGGAAGTTTGAAATGGAGATTTGAACTAGAAGCCTGCAAGGTGTTGAGGATCTGTGAGAGGTAAACAGTCATCATCACAGACATCAGAATGTCTTTCCTGGGAGTTAAAACTGGTGGAAAGTGACTGGCCCAGATGGAATCTCTGGTCGCATCCTCAGATCCTGTGGGGACCAGCAGGTGGGTGTATCACAGACATCTTTAACCTTCCCCTACCTCAGTCGGAGGTTCCCACCCGCTTTAAGAAGACCACTATCACACCAGCCCCAAATTGAAAACAAGGAAATATGCCTTAATGACTATCGCCGGTGGCCCTGACATTCATCGTCATGAATTGCTTCGGGAGGGTGGCAACAGCACACACCAACACAACCTACCAGACAACCATAACTCACTGCAATTTGCCTGCTGCCAAAACAGAGGCTGTCTTCTTGCCTCTGCACTTATCTCTGGAACACCTACATCAGACTCCTGTCTATTGACAATGCTTTGCCTTCAGAAGCATAACTTGTGGGAATGAAAGGGTCAACTTACGAGGGGTGTTTGATGGCTCTGGGCCTGTACTCACTGGCGTTTAGCAGAATGGGTGGGGGGGGGTGGTGGTCTCATTGAGCCCTATTGAATGTTGAATGGCCTAGAGAGAGTGGATGTGAAGAGGATGTTTCCTATATTGGGAGAGTCTAGGGCCAGGGACTCAGCCCCAATAGAGCAACGCCCCTTTAGAACAGAGATGAGCTGTAATTTCTTCAGCCGGAGGATGGTGAATCTGTGGAATTCATTGCCACAGACAGCTGTGGAGGCCAAGTCATTGGGTATATTTAAAGTGGAGGTTGATAAGTTCTTGACTAGAAAGGGTGTCAAAGGTTATGGGAGGAAGGCAGAGGCATAGGGCTGAGAGAGATAATAAATCAACCATGATGAAACAGCAGAGTAGACGTAATGGCCTAATTCTGTTCCTATGTCTTATGGTCTCATAATTCCAAACAAGCACAACTCCAATCTCTTTGACCTAAGACTCAGCAACCGCCCCCACCCCATGAAAATAGATCCTTGACGCTGATCAACAACCCACAATTAGTAACGATAGGCAACAACACCTCCTTCATGATTACCCTCAACAACGGTGCCCTTTGAAGCATTACAGTCAGAAAAAATAATTGTTCTTTTTTGTCTTGACCTTCTCGCTTAATATTCCCACTTGTATTCTATTATGATTCCATTATACTTAAAATATTATTCAATATGTGTAATGACAAATTTAATTTTAAAATGCTGCAGATGATGCTGTCTATTGTCAATTCAGATAATTGTTGTATGAATTGTTTTGAAATTTGATTGCTATAGAAAGAGAAGAGTCGTCACTGGAATGCAACTGACCAACAGAGGGCAATCTTACTCGAGGTTCAGCAAAAACAAGATGGCAATTAAAATATATTTATCTATTTTTCAAGGCATTTTATTTTCCTCTTTATGTTTATGGTTCACGCATGAAATGTAGAATTAAACTGCTTCTTTTTTACCATCTCAGTGTGTTTTTATTGGAAACGAATTTGAGTATGAGAATCTGAGCTTAAATAATGGGCCTGAATATATATGAAACAAAGTTACCAACCCATTCCTAGGAGAAAAGACTTATAATTCTAGTATGTATCATACATAGAGCTATGTTTCCTTGAGTTGCCATAATCCTTTTTGTCTTAAATGAATATTCTTTCAATTCATACATTTTGATATTAGACCATAACACAGAAGAGCGGAAATACAGTATTGTGAAGAAGTTTTCAGCAGATCTATGTCGCTGGCGTGCCTAATACTTTTACACAGTTCGGTAGTAATTTTGCGTATTGCACTCTACTGCTACCACACAAAAAGCTTTAATGACATATGTGAGTGATGGTAAAGCTGATTCTGATATGGGTCTCCATGGTGGACTGTGAGTGGGAAGGGGGATCACGGTTGGGAAAAGGAGAAAGGGCGAAAGGAGGGAACAGGAGCACCAGAAAGACATTCTGCAAGGATCAATAAATCAATTGTTTGGAATCAAGTGAACTTGCCACCCACCCCCACCCTCCGCTCCTGGCACCCCTTCTCTGCCATCTGTCACGCAGTACTCCACCCTTGCCATTCCCAAGATCCTTTGTTCCTGCCGCATTTACAAACTCACTCTCCACTCTATGTTGATAACTAGAATACTGTGCAAATGTCCTAGGCACCCTAGCTATATATATGTGCCTAGGACTTTTGCAGCTTTATAGGTCACTTGGTCTATCGAATCAGCTCTGGCATTCGATAATAGCTTAATATTCTCTCTCACAACTATTCTCCTATCTTCTTTTGTTAACCTTTGACACCCTTAGTAATCAAAAACCTATCAATCTCCACTTTAAATATACCCAATAACTTGGCCTCCACAGCGGTCTGTGGCAATGAATTCCACAGATTAACTATCCTCTGGTTATAGAAATGCCTCCTCTTTTCTGTCCTTCTATTCTGAGTCTGAGCCCTCTGCTCTCAGACCCTCCCACTATCGGAAACATCCTCTCAAGGTCTTTCGATATTTAGTAGGTTTCAGTGAGATTCCCCTCATCCTTATAAACTCCATGAGTACAGGCCCACGGCCATTAAATGCTCCTCCTAACTAAACCCTTTCATCAGCACAGTCATTATTGTAAATCTCCTCTGGACCTTCTTCCATGCTAGCGCATCCTTCCTTAGATATGGGGCCCAAAGCCCAAAAGTATTCCAAATGTGGTCTGACCAATGGCTTCTGAAGCCTCAGCATTACGTCCTTGTTTTTATATTCTAGTCCTCTCAAAATGAATGCTAACATTGCATTTATTTCCTTACTCCCAACTCAATTTGCAAGTTAACCTTTAGGGAATCCTGCGCTAGGACCTCAAAGTCACTTAGCGCCTCCGATTTCTGAATTTACTCCCTGCTTAGAAAATAGTCAATATCTTTATTCCATAGAAACCATAGAAAAAATACAGCATAGAAACAGGCCTTTTGGCCCTTCTTGGCTGCGCCGAACTATTTTCTGCCTAGTCCCACTGACCTGCAAACAGACCATATCCCTTCATACACCTCCCATCCATGTATCTATCCAATTTATTCTTAAATGTTAAAAAAGAACCAGCATTTACCACCTCATATGGCAGCTCATTCCACACTCCCACCACTCTCTGTGTGAAGAAGCCCTCCCTAATGTTCCCTTTAAACTTTTCCCCCCTCACCCTTAACCCATGTCCTCTGGTTTTTTTTCTCCCCTTGCCTCAGTGGAAAAAGCCTGCTTGCATTCACTCTATCTATACCCATCATAATTTTATATACCTCTATCAAATCTCCCCTCATTCTTCTACACTCCAGGGAATAAAGTCCTAACCTATTCAACATTTCTCTGTAACTGAGTTTCTCAAGTCCCGGCAACATCCTTGTAAACCTTCTCTGCACTCTTTCAACCTTATTAATATCCTTCCTGTAATTTGGTGACCAAAACTGAGCACAATACTCCAGATTCGGCCTCACCAATGCCTTATACAACCTCATCATAACATTCCAGCTCTTATACTCAATACTTTGATTAATAAAGGCCAACGTACCAAAAGCTCTCTTTACGACCCTATCTACCTGTGACACCACTTTTAGGGAATTTTGTATCTGTATTCCCAGATCCCTCTGTTCTACTGTACTCCTCAGTGCCTTACCATTTACCCTGTATGTTCTACCTTGGTTTGTCCTTCCAAAGTGCAATACCTCACACTTATCTGTATAAAACTCCATCTGCCATTTTTCAGCCCATTTTTCCAGCCGGTCCAGGTCCCTCTGCAAGCTTTGAAAACCTTCCTCACTGTCCACTACACCTCCAATCTTTGTATCATCAGCAAATTTGCTGAGCCAATTTACCACATTATCATCCAGATCATTGATATAGATGACAAATAACAATGGACCCAGCACTGATCCTTGTGGCACACCACTAGTCACAGGCCTCCACTCTACTACCACTCTTTGGCTTCTTCCATTGAGCCAATGTCTAATCCAATTTACCACCTCTCCATGTATACCTCGCGAATTCCCCTACAAAAGTGCATGACCATACACTTTCCTACACTTTATTCCATCTGACGCTTCCTTGCTCATTCCCCCACCCAATCCAAGTTCTTCTTCAGACTCCCTGCTTTCACAACATTATCTGCCCCTCCACCCATCATCTGCAAACTTGGCCACAGAGCCATCAATTCTGTGAACCAGATTATTAACATATAATGAGAAAAGGAGCAGACCCAACAGCTACTGGTCACCAGCAACCAACCAGAGAAGGCTGGCATTATTTGCATTATGTTAGACAGTCAATCATGCTGGTACCTTACCTGTAATACCATGGGCTCCTATATTATTTAGCAGCCTCATGTGCAGCACCTTGTCAAAGGCCTTCTGAAAACACGAGTAAACAATGTACACTGATCCTGCTTTGTCTATGCTGCTTGCTACTTCCTCAAGGAATTCTAACAGATTTGTCAGGCAAGATCTCCACTTAAGGAAACAATGCTGACTTCAGCCTATTTTATCATGTGCATCCAAGTATCCCAAAACATCATCCTTAAGAATGAACTCTGAAATCTTACCAACTACTAAAGAGAGGCTAACCAACCTATAATTTCCTGTCTTTTGCTTCCCTCCCTTTTTAAAAAGTGGAGTGACATTTTCAATCTTCTGCAACCATTCCAGAATCTAACGATTCTTGAAAGATCACTACCAATGCCTCCATAATCTCTTCAGCTACCTCTCTCAGAACACTGGGGTGTAGTCCATCTGAACACGGTGACTTATCCACCTTCAGACCTTTCAGCTTTCCAAGCACCTTCTCCTTAGTAATATTGTCTACACTTACTTTTGTCCCCTGTCTCTCTTGAATTTCTGACATGTTGCTAGTGTCTTCTACAGTGAAGACTGGTGCAAAATATTTATTCAATTTGTCTGCCGTTTCTTTGTTCCTCATCATTACTCTCCCAATGTCATTTAACAGTGGTCCAATGTGGTCCACTCTTGTCTCTCTTTTACTCTTTATGTGTCTGAAAAATATTCTGGTCTCCTCATTTAGAGTAGAGGTTGAGTACCCCTTATCTGAAACTTGGGGCCAGAAGTGTTTTAAATTTTGGATTCTTTCAGATTTTGGAATATATAATCAGACAGTTTGGGATCGTCCGCATTCCTGACTCTGAACTTATGTGCTACCAGTAAGCAGTCTTTGCCTTACGCTTGCTCGTCACAGATATGTTCTTAAAGTTAAAATTATTACATATCATTAACATCATGAAAGCATAATGTGTGCAGGGAAACAAGAGCAGCATGGCAGCATCAGGAGAATTCCTAAATCAGATGTTGCATAGCAATAAACAACGGCAGGCTTTCAGTCTCCAGCTTGCAATACTGTGTTTTGATTAGGGCACAGTACACTGTATTTGTATTTCACTTTTTCTAGATTTTATGTAAAGTATAAAAACAATCAGAATTATAGACTTGTTCTGGCATTAGATTTTTGTGATCAGCAGACGCTTTAAAAATTTAATTCGGTGTTTTTTCTTAAATTTCTGCAACCAGTCTGCTCAAGTACCTTGAAATTTTCAGTTTGTCGTGACTTATTTGTTTCATGTAAGTATACCATTAACTGGCAGATAATGATGCTGGCAATACACAATCAAGATCTTCACTTTTCACTTTATGTACTGTTTTGCTATTTTTCATTATCTTCTGTTCATTGCAGATGTGAGGTCATTGCTCAGAACTGTCTGTGATGTGCAGAGATCTGTGCATCGCCTGGGAACCTTCCCAGTGTCTTGTGAAAGTTTCCATTTGTGATGTTGAATTTCAGATAAGGAGTACTCAAGTTGTATTTGCTAGCTTATATTTATATTTCATCTCTTCTTCCCTTATTGCTGTTTTAATTGCTGTCTATTTGTTTTTAAAAGCTTCTTAATCCTCTAACTTCCCACAAGTTTTTGAAAAATTGTATTCCCTCTTTCTTGTTTGTATGCTATCTTTGACTTCCCTGTCAGCTATGGTTGCCTCATCCTCCCTTTAGAATGCTACTTCCCCTTTGGGATGAAATGATTCTGCATGTTCCAAATTTGTGTATCACCACAAAATCATTCAGAATCTTCCTCACCAGAAGTCCTGGATGAACCACAAGATCCATAATCTGTTGAGGTCCAGATCAGAGGCATTCATGTCTGGTGACCAAAAAAGTTTCAAGAGATATGATCTCTGGAAAGCTTCCTCACAGGTTAAGTGAGAATTCCCGACTAAACTTCAATCAACAAAGGATTCTCAACAGCTGTGGCAAGGCTTGAATACTATCTCCTCCTGTGAAGTTAAACCAAGTGACACAAGTGACAAGAGGGCTTCACTTCTGTCAAAACGTGGAGGAACCATCACAAACTCCCACAGCTCCTGATTGTCTTGTGATTTCAGGCACTGCAGCCAAAGTGCAATCAGACTTCAAGAGGGTGAATCCATGAAAAACAACTGGCCCAGAAAGGGTGCCGGCCAAGTACTAAAGACCTGTGCTGATCAACTGGCTGGAGTGTTCACTGAGATCTTTAGCCTCTTTCTTCAGCAGTTTGAGGTATCCACCTACTTAATACGGCTTCAATTAAACCAGTGCCTAAGAAGAACATGGTGACCTTCCTCAATGACTATCGTCCGGTAGCCCTTACAACCACAGTGATGAAGTGTTTTGAGAGGATGGTGGTGAAATGTCTCAATTCCTGCCTGAGAAGCAACTTGGATCCACACCAATTTGCCTACCTTGAGCAACAGGTCCACAGCAGATGCCATCTGATTGGCTCTTCACTCAACCCTGGAACATCTGGACAGTGAAGATGCATACATCAGGATGTTCTTTAACAACTACAGCTTGGCATTCAATATCATCATCCCCTCAAAGCTAATCAATAAGCTTCAAGACCTTGGCCTTGGCAACTGGATCCATGATTTCCTCCCTTAAAGACTCCAGTCAGTTCGGGTTAGCAACAATATCTCCTCCACAATCTCCATCAGCACAGGTGCACCACAAGACTGTGTGCTTAGCCCCCGCTCTACTCACCTTACACTTATGACTGTGTGACTGAGCACAGCTTCAATGCCATATACACTACTGTCGTTAGCTGAATCAAAGCTGGTGACATATTGGAGGGAGATTGAAAATCTGGCTAAGTGCTGCCATAACAACAACCTCTTACTCCATCTCAGCAAGACCAAGGAGCTGATTATTGAATTCAAAAGGAGGAAACCAGAGATCCATGAGCCAATCCTCATTGGAGGATCAGAGATGGAGAGGGCCTGCAACTTCAAATTCTTAGCTGTTATTATTTCAGAGGATCTGGCCTGGGCCCAGCACGTAAATGCAATTAGATAGAAAGCACAGCAGTGCATCTACTTCCTCAGAAGTGTGCAAAGATTTGGCCAGACAGTTAAAACTTTGTCAGCTTATACATTGCATCATTCTACATTGAGCATATTGCATCACAGCCTGTCATGGAAACAGCAGTGCTCTTGAACAGGAAATCCTACAAGAAGTAGTGGGTTCAGCCCAGTCCATCATAGCTAAATCCCTCTCCACCATTGAGCACATCTACACGAAGTGTTGTCGTAGGAAAGCAGCATCCATCAACAGGGACCCCCACCACCCAGGGCATGCTCTCTTCTCATTTCTGCCATCAGGAGAACGTACAGGAGCCTCAGGACTCACATCACTAGGTTCGGGAACAGTTATTACCCCTCAACCATTTGGCTCTTGAACCAAAGGGGATAACTTCACTAAACTTCACATGTCCCATCACTGAACTGTTCCCACAACCTATGGACTCACTTTCAAGGACTCTTCATCTTATGTTCTCTATATTTATTGCTTATTTATTATTATTATTACTATTATTATTTCCTTTGGTATTTACACAGTTTGTCGTCTTTTGCAGAGTGGTTGAATGCCCAAGTGGGTGCAGTCTTTCATTGATTTTATTATGGCTATTAGCATTATGGATTTATTGAGTATGCCCGCAAGTAACTGAATCCCAGGATTGTGTAATGTGACATCTATGTACTTTGAACTTCTGAACTTTGAACTCCAAGAAACTCCTGCTGTTGCTACTCTACTGTCGTTCCTGCTAAGTTCCCCTTCTGTATTCTATTTGCTCTGAGACTTGGCTTCAAATATTTTGTTAATTATGCTGAATACTGTGCAGATTAGCATACAGTTAAAAGAAATGCTCCAAACATTTATTTAAATCTTGTAAAGCATAGCAAATGAAATTTTGTCTTATAACATCCAGAACCAGAATATTAATTTCTTGGTTATACACTAAGACCCAAGCAGGTCTAATTATCTTGAAGTTTATTCACTCTTATATCTTTTAAATACTCATTTAAACCATTGGTGATTGTTAATCTGTTCAGCATTCTGCAAAAATTGACAATAACATTTTCTTGGCACCATCGCCAATCCTGTTATTCTGTATAACATTTTAACAGTAATACTTGATGTACTTAGAGAGCTCCAAAATGTTACTATTATTTACTTAAGTGGAAAATTTTCCGTACAGCATTTAAATTTAAACACCAGTTGCCTGCAGAGAAACTAAATATGCAGTAAGACCAGAGAGTTATGGAGGTTAAAGCACAGATGTTGACCATGTGTCTGTGCCAGTTCTATGCTACCGCAAACTGAAACAAATCCCGGGTGCCTCACACCCTCCCCATTGCCCTTCATTTTCCTCTGATTTAAACACTAAACTAATTTTCATTATAACTAAAACCATTCCCTATGGCAAAGCAACCTATGCTTTAAAAAAGCGCTCCTAACTTCTAGACTTGTTGGCCTGCTATTTCCTTGCAAGCAATCAGAATGGGGTCTCATAGAGTTACAGATCCGTAGCTTAAGCATAAGGAAAAGGGAGATGGCATGGAATTAGCTCCATGCAGCTTCTTTCGGTTGGGAGGATGAGGGATTATGATGACATGTTTTGGGTTATGAGAGAATTTTAGACCCAAGGTACCCTTGATCTGTGGGAGTGCAATTGTTGTTCATTCCTGCACATCCAGACCCATAGCCAACAATGTATTTCATCAGTTAAAGGCACTGGCTGGAAAATCAATCTTCCTTATGAGAAGCCACTTGATCTTGTCCTATCTCTGTGCCACTGTTGATGCTAGATAGTCTAGCCTGATGGCTATCAAATATCATGACAACAGTTGCATTGATGGAAGTTTTTAATGAAAAGTCTATGACCTGATGCATTAATTTTAATTTCCTCTCTGTTAAGTACAACTTGAATCACACAAACAGGCCCTTCAGCCCAGTAATTCCATGCCAATCTTCAAGTGCTCATTGATACTAATCCCATTTATGCTTTGTGATTCAAGTGCTCAACCAGATATTTTTTTCAAATGTTATGACAGTATCTGTTTGTGTCACCTTTTCAAGCAGTGCATTCCAGATTGCAACCATCCTCTAAGTGGTATATATTTTTCCCTTGAATTTCCTATAGCTCTCTACAATTATCAACTGGGGCTCTGTTAACTGATATTTACATCATTTTCTGCAATCAAAATCCTGACGATGCTGGACATTTGAAATTAAAAAAATAAAATGCTGGTCATAAACACAAGAGATTCTGAAGATGCTGCAAATATTGAACTTACAAAATGCCGATGATAATCAACATGGTCAAGTTGCATCTCTATAGAGTAAGTTAATTTGGCAGATCCATGACGGATCATTGACTGAAATGATAACTTTGTTTCATGTTGCCAATCTACATTAGGCTAATTGATGTTTCCCTCTGTGAGTGATTACTCCAGCTCTTAAGTGAGTGGTCGATTTCTGCAGGTGAGCATCTAAAGTGTTATTGATACTAGTCATGAAATGAAGACTTTCTTTTTGGTTTCATATTTCCCTGCAGATGGCTGTAAGAGTCCCACTTGTGTCTCCGAACACCTCTCGTGTGATTGCTGGTAAGTTCCATGCACCACTACAGCTCCTCATGCCAACATGTGACCTCTGTTTTATTATTAAAACCTTGATGCAATACACTATAAAATTTGCCTTGGTTGTGAGAGCAGCTGCTTCCATTTCCACTTTCGGGGGAATGCTCAAATAGGACATGTTGGATGGGCCTCCACATTGTTTGGTAGCAACTAAGCACGGAGACCTGTTAGAGTGTGCATCTCTTCAAAATTGCGGCTGTCATAATCTGGGAACCTGAAATCTGTGATTACTCAGTTAATGGTGAGAACTGAATTAATTAGACAATGGTTCTTGTGGGAGCAATGTTGCATAATCTGTATTTTTGGCTGAAGGTACTTGCAGGGTGTTCTTTGGCATTACTTGCTGAGTGACATCATTGTTGGTGAAGGGCGTTCATAGAGTTCCGCCTGGTCGTTCATTTTGATCCTCGGTTCTGGTCACAGAGCTTTACATTGATTCAATAGTTCTGGAACTGCTTGGTTCTATCCATCCATAATAGCGACACACATCAAAGTTGCTGGTGAATGCAGCAGGCCAGGCAGCATCTCTAGGAAGAGGTACAGTGACACTTTTTTTTTGGTGGGGAGTGTCAAAATGACAGATCACTCCTGGGGGCCACATGTACAAATGAGAATCCTGAACCTTCTGACCACGTTTCATGGAGTCTGATGCACGAGCAACAGGATTTTACAGTTTTCCTGCAGTTATTCCAGGAAATCTGTCTACTAATCCTGCACTACATTAAACCCAGGAGATGTTCATCGTTTTCAATGATGAGAAATTACTCTGGTGGGAAGGAGTAGTAAGTTTCATGTAAGTTACATTTTTACATTGATTGTTAATTTCATTGCAATGCAGGGTTTCAATAGGAAACATCAACAATTCATTTCCCTCAGCAGGTGCTGCTCGAGTTGGTGAGTTCCTCCAGGATTACCTCACACCTGTCTGGATTAAATTTCATCTGCCACTGCAGATTTTTAACCAAACCACATCCCATTCTATCCTTGGGCAACCAACATTGCTATCTACAACCTCACCAATCTTTTTGAGATCAGCAAACTTACTTATCAGACCACAGATATTCTCATCCAAGTCATTTATATATAAGAACAAAGGTCCCAACACCAGTCTCTGAGGTACGCCACTGGTTACAGACTTCCAGTCAGAAAAACAACTTCCACCATCTGCCTTGTATCACCAACGCTAATTTTGGATCCAGTCTCTCTTTGTGTCTCCCACACTTCGCTGTCCTTAAAATGAACTCAAGATTTTGCAGGATGTATTGTGATTCTTTCTAATGCTCCCATTGAAAGGTAGTATCTAGATGTACCTTCTCAGTTAGAGACACTATCAAGCATCAGACAATGCAAATTCTGTGATATTATTTCATTCAGAGTTTCCGCCGACTGAAATTTAACTTACAGGGGTATATCAATTAAAAGTTGTTGTGCTGGAGCAAACAACAAGGATTCTTTTTCCTTTAACCTGAATCGATTAAATTTCCTAGTTTGGAGTCAAGGTCATGTGTAGCCAGCAGTGTGCCCCAATCTTTGGTGGATCCAGTTAGCAAATGGCACAGATCATAGCCAGGGATGCTGATGGAAAGGTTTGGGAATGCTGGCTGGCTCTCACTTCACATAATAGAGGTAGAAAGTCATCCCCCGATGAAAATACATTCTGTTTGATCCACATGTACATGTACGCAGTGCTCTTCTTTTGAACTTACTCTGCTTTCTGGACAATGGAGCCAAGGTTTAGAAACTCCACAATGCATAGATACTCCAATATATGTGCATCTACATATAGCAGATGCAGATTAAAGATCAATTTCACCCCATAATGTTTTATCATCCTCTCCATGTATGTAATTGCAGTCAAATTTACAGTTAACTATTTTCTTTTCAAATTTGAACTTGTAGACCTAAATGTTACATTGGGCCATCTCAAATCCACAGACATTCATTGGCAGACAGTTGCACAAAATACTCATTATAATGACTGTTTGTCGCCTATCTACACGCCAGTGTGGTTAACTCTTTCAGCTCTACGGTGCTAAATGTGTTACATTGTAGAGTCATCACATTAATGCGGGAAAGAGATCCCAAAGTCATCAGAATTAATTTCAGAGGCTAGATACTACCATATAGTTGACTATTATATAATGTATTTAGTGATAGTCAGGGGTATAAATTTGGTTTCACAAGTTGAATGATTTCTAAATGTTTCTTTTTATTGCTTCTGTTTGTTGATTTTAAATCTAGAACTGCATCATATTACCCTAAGCTGACCATCCTTAAGTAAAATCTTTCAGAAGTACCAACTATTCTATTAAGTTATCTACGTTCAGAACACCGGTATATTTTCTCCATTGTGCTTCTTTGACTGTGAGAAAAACATTACTGGATTCCTGCTGGTGCCTTCAAGATGAGAGGTTGCACATGGCTGTGCATTTCTCAATGAAGACCTCTTTGTCCACTATTTTCCTGAGGGCACATGTTCTGTGAGAGACCATGACAGATTCTTTTATCACACTGACATTTTAATTTTGATGACAATCAATCCCTTCCAAAAAACATTTTTCCTCATTATGTCAGTTTCTCTCAAAATTCAACATTTAATGGAAAGGAAATAAAGCATCATGTTTTCTCTTAAGGAATCAAAATACAAGTTATGCATAAATAAGCCGTCAGCAGTCAATAGACCAAGTTTTGTCTGAAATGATTAAAATCAGCAATTTTAATTGAAATACGTATGTCAATTTGCATATGAAACAAAACTGCTCATAAAACAGAGTTTTTAAAAAAGAAAGTTACTTCATGATGGTGGAATGTGGAGAATTTCTGTGTGAGGCAGTTAATTAGCAGTACAGGAAACAAAATAGTGTGCTGATTAAAACGAAGCCAGGAGAAAAAAAAATCAAGAGATATTTCAATGTTTCTTTCTTCAAAAATGAAGAAAAAGCTAAAGAGAAACATATCGGAGCGCAGCCAATGATGTCTGGTATTTGGATGCAGAGTTCTGAAGGCAGCTTGTATTTGAGAACCTACATAACCTGTGTCATCCCAAATTTCTAGCAACTTCACTAACTTAAAGCAGACCCCATGATCTGAAATCTATGATTGCTCTTATTTGCTGTTGACTCACACTAATAGCTTTACACCAGATTCTTATTTGTAATAGCACAAAGTATAGTCTGCTGCTTAACATTTTTCCACTTTTGACCTGTTGCTCATCAAGTTGAAACGGCTTACACTCGATAATAGCATTTCCTTTTTAGGTTTTTATGTACATTAGTTTAAAAATACTCTGCAGTTGCCAACGACAAGAAGAATACTATATTTATCATGAAATTTATTACTGTCATGCACTTTCACATATTAAATAGTTCGGAAACCACGCAATGGTTATTGGAATTTTTGGAAATACTTTTGATAAATGAGGTCCCCACTTTGATTTAGCAAACAATTTGTTTTCATTACAGCTACCACTTCATACCAGACTACTTGCAGGATCATCATGAAACCCAATTTCCATTGGACCATAAAGGCATAGGAAGCATCAAAGTTTTAGTCACTTTGTTCATTTAAACTGGGATCTGAGAGGTGAAAGGCCCCTGGTGTAGCATACTACTGTTAAACCTCCATTGGTAAACTTTCTTTACAGATTAAGTGCTTAATACATTATGTAAGTATTTCTAACAAATTTGTCAAATTGAAATGCAGATCTGATCTATCTCACCTTACAGACATTGCTAATTGAACTAATTATTGACCGTTTACCTTAACTTTTGAAGTAAAGTTAGTGGGAGTGAACTTCTGCAGGGGTGTGTTAGTCAGTCACAATAGCTCAGGCTGATGGCTGATGGAAATCCCAGGGAGCATTTATTCTGCAGCTGCACTATTTCACATTACTACACTGACTTGCAAAGCGCAGGCTTTGCAGCAGAGGATGAGGCTAGATCTTGCCTAAACCAAGTGATCCAACTCCTGACTCACAGGCAGGGTCCAGTGATGGCATGCCTCTGGATAGCTTTCTGAATGAATGGAGGTAGCCCGGACCCATGGAGACACCATCCTAACAAAATCAATCTGTTGCATAATATTCAAATCACAAACAAAGAGAAAACCTGCAGATGCTTGAAATCCAAGCAAATCTAAGAAAATGCTGGAGGAACTCAGCAGGCCAGGCAGCATCTATGGAGAAATGCACAGTCAAGGTTTCTCAGTTCCTTCAGCATTTTGTGTGTGTTGTTACATAGTATCATGGACAAAATAAAAACAGAAAATACCGGAAATACTCAAGATCAGGCAATATTTGAAGAGAGAGTGTTAGTATTTCAAGTCAACTGTTTTGGATGAGTTTGAGGGACTTGTGCAACACTCCTTTTTGTGCTGTTTGTTTCCAGCAAGCTTGTGGGTTGGAGATGTTTTTTGATCTTTCCTGGCACATGCTAAAGAAATTGCTCTCACTCCCAATGAATGATCTGCTCACTACAAAAAAATGGGGCAAAATGGGCCAAAATGGGACAATGCAAGCTTTCCAAAGATCATTTTTTAAAAAAATATATTTACAATTTTCTCTTCCCCATTTGATACCTCACTAAATCTTTTTGAATATTAAGTGAATCAAAGGATAGGGAGTTCGGGCAAGATAGCAGCCCTGAGGCATTAGTGACAGTCTGTGGTCATTGAAAGAATGAGGAAATGATCAGGACACCAAAGTGCAGGTGGTGCTCCTGTTTAGGTCTGATGTTCACCTGTGTACTACAAAACTCTTAACTACTAAAGAGCGATCAGGAAAGGAAAGGAAGTGATTATTATCTCCCAGTGGCCACACATTTTAATTCCACGTCCCATTCCCATTCTGATATGTCTATCCATGGCCTCCTCTACTGTCAAGATGAAGCCACACTCAGGTTGGAGGAACAACACCTTATATTCCATCCGGGTAGCCTCCAACCTGATGGCATGAACATTGACTTCTCAAACTTCCGTTAATGCCCTCCTCCCCCTCGTACCCCATCCGTTATTTATAGAAACATAGAAAATAGGTGCAGGAGTAGGCCATTCGGCCCTTCGAGCCTGCACCGCTATTTATTATGATCATGGCTGATCATCCAACTCAGAACCCAGCCTTCCCTCCATACCCCCTGACCCCTGTAGCCACAAGGGCCATATCTAACTTCCTTTTAAACATCGCTAATGAACTGGCCTCAACAGTTTGCTGTGGCAGAGAATTCCACAGATATATATACGCACACACACGTTCTTATATATACACACACGTTCTTATATATACACACACATTCTTTTTCTCTCTCTTCTTTTTCTCCCTCTGTCCCTCTCACTGTACTCCTTTGCCCATCCTCTGGGCTTTACCCCTCCCCCTTTCTTTCTCCCTAGGCATCCCATCCCATGATCCTCTCATACCCCTTTTGCCAATCACCTGTCCAGCGCTTGGCTCCATCCCTCCCCCTCCTGTCTTCTCCTATCATTTTGGATCTCCCCCTCCCCCTCCTACTTTCAGATCTCTTACTAGCTCTTCTTTCAGTTAGTCCTGAGGAAGGGTCTCGGCCCGAAACGTCAACTGTACCTCTTCCTAGAGATGCTGCCTGGCCTGCTGCGTTCACCAGCAACTTTTATGTGTGCTGCTTATTAATCTCCTCATTTGGAAAGTATTATCAAAAACACTTCTTCTTTTTACCTGTGCTCTCCTCCTTATCATATATAATGCAGAGGAAAAAAATGTCACAAACATACTTGATGCTCAGCTTGTCTGTGCTTCAAACATGCTACTGGTTATGACATGGGAAAACAGCTGATAAACTGGGCTGTGGGTACCTCATAGGACTGCTCATTCATTCAATTAAAACATGCTTGATTGCTTGATCTGTGGTTCAACTCTATTCAAAGATTTAAACTGTTAATAATTATATGCTATCCAAAGGGTTTGTGCAAAGGAATATGAGGCAGAGATTGGTGACATTGACAGGTTATTCTAGCTAGGAAAATTAGTTCTGCTTTATTAAATCAGGATTTCATTATATACACTCAGTGGCCACTTTATTAGGTACGCCTATACAACTGTGTGTTAAGGCAAATATCTAATCAGCTAACTATGTGGCGCTGACTCAGTGCATTAAAGCATGCAGACATGGTCAGGATGTTCAGACCAAACATCAAAAGAAACATGATCTAAATGACTTTGACCATGGTACGATTGTTGGTGCTGGACAGGGTGGTTTGAGTATCTCAGAAACTGCTGATCTCCTAGGATTTTCATGTACAACAGTCTAGAGTTTACAGAGAAATGTGCAAAAAACAAAAAAAAAAATCCAGTGTGAGACAGTTTTGTGGGCGAAAATGCCTTGTTAATGAGAGAAGTCAGAGGAGAATAGCCAGACTGGTTCAAGCTGACAGGATGTGACAGTAACTTAAATAACCATGTGTTACAACAGTGGTGTGTAAAAGAGCATCTCTGAATGCACAAGTTGAAATGGATGGGCTACAGCAGCAGAAGACCACAACCACACACTCAGTGGCTACTTTATTAGGTACAGCAGGAAAAATACCATTCCCTGATTATTCATTTGTCTATCTAAAAGCCTCTTAAATACTACCATAATATCTGCTTCCACTCCTACCCCTGACAGACTCTTCCAGCCACCTACCACTACAACTCCATCCAAGTTGTACACCATCCTGATTTGGAAAAATATCACCATCCTTCATCATTAATAGGCATCCTTCAGTCTCGTGAGACCATGGATTTGCACCTTGGAAGGTTTTTAGGGCGCAGGCCCGGGCAAGGTTTTATGGAAGACCGGCAGTTGCCCATGCTGCAAGTCTCCCCTCTCCACGTCATCGATGTTGTCTAAGGGAAGGACACTAGGGCCGATACAGCTTGGCACCGGTGTGGTCGCAGAGCAATGTGTGGTTAAGTGCCTTGCTCAAGGACACCACATACTGCCTCAGCTGAGGCTCGAACTAGCAACCTTCAGATCACTAGATTGGTGCTTTAACCACTTGGCCACACGCCAACCTTCATCATTGCTGGGTCCAGATCCAAAGATTCCCACCCAGCTCTGTGGGAGAACCTACAGCAGGAAGACTGCAGCAATTCAAGATTGTAGTTCGTCATTCATGAGCAATTAGGGATGGGCATTAAATATTGGACTTGCCAATGATATCCAGGTCCCCAAAGTAAACTAAAGGAATACTCTTTTAAAACAGAGAACACAATTATAATACTGCAGTAAAGACAGGCCTGATAGTGAAAACACTGTTGGGACGTTTTAGACAATAGACAATAGGTGCAGGAGTAGGCCATTCGGCCCTTCGAGCCAGCACCACCATTCACTGTGATCATGGCTGATCATCCACAATCAGTACCCCGTTCCTGCCTTCTCCCCATATCCCTTTTCTTGTTAGATGTTGTATTACCAGATTGTTCCAAATCACAACCCTCAGGTTTTTTTTTGAAATTGTGTAACACTGACACTCTGAGAAAATGTCAAAGTATTGTGGTAAGCTGAAAAGAAGCTGGATGCCTTAAAATAATTATTATTGTTTCTGCAGGATCTCTTGTGTTTATTACTGTTGCTTGCAAGGTCTGAATGCATGATGACAAAAGAAGATGAAACAACAAAATCCGCTCTGTAACTACACATCAAAGCTCAATATAGAGATACTGCAGAATGGAGATGCTGAATGACTCAGATGATATAGTCAATCACTGGTGACCTACGTGTTTTGGGGGTTGCACTTATTTACTCCAGGAGATACTCAAATTCCAAAGCACAGACCAGATGAAGGATTAGCTGTGTCATTTTAATGGGTTTATAAAAAATGCTTATTAATATCATACCTCAGTCTAACTGACTAAGTCAAACCACCTGTTCAAACCCAGGAGATTATTTTGGCCATACAGTGAAAACAGGTGCTAAGAATCAACCATTTGAAAGTGTGAATTTAGCATCCAATTCTCATGATTCTTATGGCTGTAGGCAGAGACAGCAACAACTGCATATTTAGCAGTCCATTACTGATTAGATGCAATATTCCTGGAGCTGTTTATGTTTCCCCATTTCCACCAAAGCAGTGGAATGCACTGGTTGTGAGAGAAGGAAGTATGTAAGGATGCCCCAAGGACAAAGGAGGAAAGTGATGATAATCTCCAATGAGGCACTAGGGTACTCTTATGTATTTACAGAGCAGGAAGCATATGATCTACCCAACAGGTGAAAGAGGCTGTAGAGGCAGCTAACCCAATACATCCAGGAGATTGTTTGCATGTTCAGTGACTTGGCTCAGTGCTGCAAGAAATTTTGCATCATAATTATTCCATTTCATAAACTTCCTTTCGAATAATTTCACTTCAACCATCATCATGTCCCTGTACTTGTGGCCATCCAAAAACTAAACACAAGCTCCATACAACATAAACTCTCTATTGCTCCACGTGTATCAATCATCTCTCAGGCACATTCCACAGCTCATCAAGCATGCGAGGCACCGGTTTGTAAGTCCATTTTCTTGAAATATTTCGAAGGGACAAAATAAATTGATGAGGGTCATCTTATAAACTGGAACAATCTATACACTAGTGTGTGTACCATTAAGCCTTACCCAATTTGGTTCAAATAATAGCTGGGGCCACATTTGGCATACCATGTTGCCATTCCAGAGAATGACATGTCAGCTGCAAAGTAGGCACTAACCACGTTTCTGGCTGACGAGTTGCAGGCCCGTTTGGAGTTACACCCCTTTGACCAGTGATTGCAGTCCTCTGAACATCTATCACACTTCTGCCAGACTGCTTTGTCTCACATTGAAACAGAAAAATGCCGGAAGTATTCGGCGTGTCTGTGGAGAGAAAAACAGAATTAAGATCTCAGGCTGATGAACTTCCACAAAATTTGAATAAAGTTGAAAAATCAACATGATTTGAGTTGCAGAGAAGAACAAAGAGATCATCTGTGATAAAGTTGAGGCTGACTGGCGTGCTGCTCTGTTAATCACAAGTCTTCTGGCAATGAAAAGCAAAGAAAATGAATTTGAACAGAGAAGAGAGGGAGAGAGAAAGAAAGCAGTGCTGGAACTGTGGGATACTAAGATCTGCTTTAATGTGGATATTATTATTCAATAAGACCATGGCTGATCTGGCCGTGGACTCTGCTCCACCTACCTGTCTTTTCCCCATAACCCTTAATTCCCCTGCTATGCAAATATTTACCTAGCTGTGTTTTAAATGTATTTATTGCGCTATCCTCTACTGCCTCCCTGGGCAGAGAATTCTACAGATTCACAACTTTATGGGAAAAGCAGCTTCTCCTCATCTGTGTCCTTTAAATCTATTCCCCTGAATCTCGAGGCTATGTTCCCTAGTTCTAGACTTATTGATGAATGGCAATAACTTTCCTCCTTCTATCTTTATCTATCCCTTTCATAATTTTATATGTTTCTATAAGATCCCTGCACATTTTTCTGAATTCCAGTGAATATAGAGCTAGAGGACTCAATCTCTCCTCATAGGCTAACCTGCAATTAACCTGGTGTATCTGCTCTGCCCTGCCTCCAAACCCTATATATCTTCCTTCAAGTCAAGAGACCAGAAATGCATACAGTACTACAGGTGTGGCCACACCAGTACCAAATACAGTTGCAGTATAACTTCCCTGCTCAATGCATACAGTACTACAGGTGTGGCCGCACCAGTAACCTGTACAGTTACAGTATAACTTCCCTGCATAATGCACACAGTACTACAGGTGTGGCCACACCAGTACCCTGTACATTGCAGTATAATTTCCCTGCTCAATGCCTCTAGCACTGAAAGGAAACATTCCACATGCCTTCTTGATAACCTGTTGCACCTGCAAGTCAACCTTTTATGAACCATGCACAAGCTCTCCCAAGCCCCTCTACGCAACAGCTTGCTGCAAACTTTCACCACTTAAATAATAGTCTGATTTTCTATTTCTCGATCCAAAGTGGATGACCTCGCATTTACTGGTGTTGTATTATCTGCCAGGTCCTTGCCTAGTCACTTAACTTATCTATTTCTATCTTCCTTTTATTGAATGACGAAGAAAGCTTATGGTGCATTATTGTCTGCTGGTTTTTCTATTTACTTTATTCTTATCTTATTTCCTTTGTTTAAGTTTGTAGTTAATAAATTTACCATGTGCTTCCTGCATTACAGATCAAACCTCCTTCATTGACTTACTGATGGGACATACCAGTGTTGTCAAAGTTGTCACATAAATTCTTGTTCACTGTGTTCAGTGTATTTCACTGCATTCTCAAAATTCTGCAGTACCTGCTATTGCAATAGATAATGAAAACAAAGGTGAAATAGTTGTACAACACTTATTGATGGATGGAGCAGAACTGATACTATTTTATGTTTAGAGCAATTGCCCAATGCAACTTGTTGCTACAAGTTATGTGGAACAGTATCTGAAAGCAATAGAAAAAAAAAAGAAATCTAAGATTAGAGGTAATTAAAAGTCACAAAAATACATAATTAACAATAATACTTCTGGATTAATCCATAGGTTTGCTGTTCAATATATTCATTGAACTGTTAATTAAACTGCAGCTTATTCCAAAAGCCCGAGGATGCACCTGGTGGCCTGGACTACCAAAGCCATTTGATTAGAGAGGTCTCATATGGATTGAAGGAGACAATCACCTTACTTATGCCCCATGGTTCATAAATTGGAGAGTTCACAAACCACATTTTCAGCACAGTTCAATAATTTGTCAAGTAATTAATACAGCAGTTGAGGTGATTTCAGTGGCAGTGGGACATAAGAAGGAGATTCTAAAGACATCAGTACTCTTGAGTGGCAGTTAAAATTGCTTCCATAAATTCCCTTAATTATGCCCTAGCTCAGGATTTCATAAATTGATTCAGATTGTTCAATCTCTACTCAAAGAGATTATTTTCAAACTTTTCTTATACGATGAGTACCGTCTTGAGAACTCCATCACTACAGTAAAGATAGAATATTATTCGCAAGTTGTCCCCGTTTTGGAATAGGGACGGATATGTTCAAGTGGAAGATTGTTGTTGAACATCCGTTTGGATTTAAAGTGGATTGCATAGGTAAAATAAATTGTATATACTGTAGGATATATATAAATTTTACATAAGGAATGGGATTCATGGTCAAAGTAATCATTCCAGGAACTTCATGGGTAAGAAGATGGAAGCAAAATTAAATGCTGAAATATAATGTGTCACATTATATTAGGAAGAATTAGAAAATGCAATATAAATTATAATGTAAAATTCCAAAACTGTACAAGAAGAAAGAAGAGATTCATGGTAAAGAGAACAGTTCATTGAAATTGGTAGTGCAGGTTCAGCAAGTCTACACTCAGTGGCCACTTTATTAGGTACATCTGCTTGTTAAGCAAGTATTTAATTAGCCAATCATGTGGCAGCAACTCAAACCATAAAAGTATGCAGACATTGTCAAAAGGTTCAGTTATTGCTCAGACCAAACATCAGAATGGGAAGAAACGTGATCTAAGTGACTTTGACTGTGGAATGATTGGTGCCAGATGGGGTGGTTTGCGTACCTGAGTAAATGGCGCACTCCTGGGATTTTCATGCACAACAGTTTCTAGAGCTTACAGAGAATGGTGCAAGAAACTAAAGATGTCCAGTGAGTGGCAGTTCGTGGGTGAAAGCACCTTGTTAAAGAGAGAGGTCAGAGGAGAATGGACAGAGTGGTTCCAGTTGACAGGAAGGTGACAGTATCTCAAATAACCATGCATTACAACAATGTTGTGCAAAAGAACATTTTTGAATGCATGACACATCAAACCTTGAAGTGGATGGGTTACAGCAGCAGAAGACCATGAACATACACTCAGTGGCTACTTTATTTGGTTCAGGATTTACCTACTAAAGTAGCCATTGAGTATAAATTTAAAAAAAGGAAAGCTTTCTAAAGAGAATTACAGGTATATGATGTGCGAACAAAATACTAGACGTTAAGCTCCATGAACTTTGAATTACAATGTCTTTCTATCAGACTGAGAAAAGTTGAAGCAGAGTGGGAAAAAAGCTGAAGCGAAGTTGCTAAACCTGAGGCAAGGTTTAATCCATCTAAGCACTGCACTGATTTGGAATGGTTGGGTATGTACCAGAAGTGGCCCAGAGCATATTACTGTGGTGGGGCCAGGTCCCAGTGGGGGGAATGACCCGGTGCTTGGACAGTTTAAACCACAAGCCACATAGACTGGTAGGTAGGGTGTCGGGGGCCAGAGATGAGGATCAAGCTGGTTCTGCACTGTGACGTTTTACTCCGCTCTCCTTGGCGTTGCTGAGGCTGTGAGACTGCTCCCGGGGCTAGGCGCTTTGTGTCTACAAGTTCACAGTGACTTGCCCTGCTATGTGATGAACTGAGACCGAGGCTATGGGCCTGATCCACCTGCTCTGCGATTTGGGTCTATGGACTCAATTTGGTTAGGAATGCTGTTGTCCCCCCCCCCCGCTTTTCTCTGCACATTGGGTGTTGGCCTATTTTTAAGTCGGTTCTTTCGGGTTTCTTTTATTGTGGCTGCCTGCAAGTAGCCGAATCTCAAAGTTGTATAATTTATGCGCACTCTGATAATAAATGTACTTTGAACTTTTTTGAACCTTGAAGGAGCTCACAGTGGACGGTGGTTCCGCGGTTATTTGCTTATTCATGCCTTTAGTATAATTTCCCAAGTCTATCTTTGCTCCAGTCAATATACTGTTCAAATTCTAAAGAACATTAGGAACAGAAGCAGTAATGGGCCTATTGGTTCCACACACTTGTCCTGCTGTTCAATAAAATTATGGCTTATCCAACCTTGGTCTCAGTGCTAGTTTTCTGCTCTCTTCCCATACTTCTGAACTCTGCTGTCATTCTGTCAATCCATCTTCACAGCTCTCTCCTTAACTCCATGTTAAATTGTGGGATATATTTCTGAAACCACACTTAACTTTCTGCAGATACAGCCACTAAGGGAAACATTCAATCAGCATCCACCCTGTCAATTCTCTCAGAATATTATGTTTGATCACCACTCATTTTTCTAAACTACAGAGTAGGGCCCATCCTGCTGCACCTATCCTCGTAGGTCAACCTGTTCACCCCAGCAAACAACACAGTGAACAGTCTTTTCACTGTTGTTTCTTAAGTATGCAGACTGAAACTATCTGTAGAATTAGTCTGAAGAAAACGTGAGAAGAAATCATGTTGGGACCAAACACAAAGGAGACAAGTGTTACCAAGTGAAAATGGTCTTTAGATTTCATCCTTCTTGAAGAACAAATATGCTGACCTGTATGATGCCAATGCAACAATATCTTAGGATAGTTTTATTTGTCAGTGAAATTTAAAACACAAGGCTCAGTTTTATTTCAATAAGTAAACCTCAGGCATTGCAGAAAACAAAAGAATGGCTCTTCATTTTTTTGTTTTAAATTAATCTTCTCCTACATTTCCATTCCTTGCACTGTGGTTTTTCATAAAGAAAGTCATCCTTAATCCTTCCCACTGATACTTCTGGTTCAAACACGAGAGAAACATAATGAAGTAGAAAAGGCTGTCCCATTCGGGCTGTTTCATTCCTAGTCAATGACAGAGCTTTGAAAAACAGCCTAAATCTTCTGACTGGGAAGTGCCTGTTTTTAATGAATAAAGTCAGCATTCATCATCAGAAAGTTGGATGAGCAACCACGACGCCAGATCTCAGACTGCAATCTTATCTATCAAGATTTAAATTCACCTGCCAGATTTTAAATGTAATTATGCAAATTAATGAATAATGATCTGATGGTGTAATGCATCCTATTTCCATCATTATACTCTGCCTCCTTTTGTAGGTAATTATGGCCCTGAGATATAAATGAAGCTTACTTGACTATTATAAAACAACAATGTGTTGTCTTCTGTTGAAGCTACCTCACTTTTTTCCCTTTTCTTTTAGCCGGTGGTGTGTTTGAAGAGCCTTAATGTTTTGGCTGTGGTACATTTCATTCTGCTTCTCCTGCTTTCTAACAGCGATACATCCCAGGCATCCAAACACAGGATTTGGAGATAGAATAACTCACATGGTTCCACATTGAGCAGGTGCAGGTGTGGCTCGGCTCCAGCAAACAGAAGATATGCTGTCAAATTCCAAAACCTCCACGGCATTTTCAATGGCTTCTACTTTTCAGGGCCTTTCAAAACTGTCACAATATGAGTAGCAGCAAACAGTCAATACTAAATAAATGAAGTAAATGTTTTCTTCTGCATCACAGATCACTCTTGTGGTAATGAAATTTATCATTTTATGACTGACAGAAAGTTGAGTGGGTTTCCATTGTGTCATGTCATCCTATAGACTTCCTTACACAGTTCTGCAGCTTATAGAAATTACAAAGGACTCCCATCCAATCTACAGAAAGATGTGCACTATATACAGACTAGGAGCAGAGTAGAGTACTCAACTCTCGAGCCAGTTCCGCCATTTAGTAAAGGTTACTTCTGCCTGTGACCAAGGGAAATTAGCTCTACACCTACATGAATCACCACAGCATTAGGCGATCCTATGATCTCTGCCTTGGTGGCCTATGTCAAAACGTCTTTCAAGGGGGTGAACCCTCACAGGGCACAAGGCCCCATTGGTGTAAGTGTGCTGACTAGCTGCCTGGAGTTTTGAGGGCATCTTCAACCTCCTACTGCAGTGGTCTGAGGTTCCCACCTACTTCAAAAGGACAGCAATGCCATCATCCCCTCTGTAGTAATCAACAAGCTTCAAAACCTGGGTATCTGCAGCTCCCTCTGCAAATGGGTCCCTGGCTTCCTCATCGGGTTATCGCAGTCACTACAGATCGTAATAACATCTCGCTGAAATTCAACACATGTGCAGTCACATCTCAGGGATGTGCTTAGCCCACTGCCCTACTCCCTCTACTCTCGTGACTGTGTGACCAGGTAAAGCTCAAATGCCATTTATAAACTCGGAGATGAGGACGCTGTTGTTGGTAAAATCTCAGACGGTAACGGGGAAGCACATAGGACTGAGATAGACTGGCTGGTTGAATGCTGTTGTAACAACAGCCCAACCTCACACTCAACATTCGCAAGTTCAAGGAAACTATGGTGGACTTCAGGAAGGGTAAGTTCAAAGAACAAGAGTCAGTGCTCACTGAGGGCTCCGTGCTGGAAGGAGTAAACAGCTTCAAGTCCCTGGACATCAACATTTCAGCAGATCTACTCTGGACCCAGCACAATCATGAAAATCCTCCTCCCAGGATGAAGTTGAGCCTGACCATTGCTCACCTTTTCAAGCCACTACCCAGATACTGGTTCTATTACCCCAATCCGAGCTGCTGTGCTTTTAAAAGCCTGTGGCATGGCCTGGATTTCTGGACAGTGATGACACATTCACTGTCATCCATTGCCACCTACATATTTATTCCCTGGATTGTTCTCCCCAGTCACTTCACTATATCATAGCCTGTGCATACAATTTACACTCACTGAATATAATTCTGTATGTTCGTAGTCTTCTGCTACTGTAGCCCATCCACTTCAAGTTTTGACATGTGTTCAATGGGAGCTGGTCACCTGCACATCACTGTTGTAACACATGGAGATACTGTCATCTTGAACCAGTCTAGCCATTCTCCTCTGACCTCTCTCGTTAACACAGCAGTTTTGCTCGCTGACCGGCCGCTCCCTGGACTTTTTTTGTTTGTTTTTCACACCATTCTTTGTAAACTCTAGAGGTTATTATGTATGTAAATCCAAGGAGATTAACAGATTCTGAGATACTCAAACCACCTTGTCTGGTACCAGCAATCACTCCACAGTCAAAGTCACTTCGATCACATTTCCTCCCACATTCTGATGTTTGGTCTGAACAACAACTGAACCTCTTGACCATGTCTGCATGTTCTTGTGCACTGAGTTGCTGCAACGTGATTGGCTGATTTGAAATTTGCATTAGTAAGCAGCTGTATCTAATAAAGTGGCCACTGAGTGTTTATCTCAAAGCTGTATTCATAAACCAAAGTGCTTAGCTGACATTGGATAATAGATTGCCAGCACAAAATTGTACTGTTGTGAAAGCACCCAAGTTTCTAAAGAAGGTCTTCAGAGATTTTTATTTTGTTTATTACTGGCTAAAACCAAAAAAAAATCCCAGCTATATATTTGTGTGTATTTCAGCTCCTTATAGATATAGCTCTTAGCAATCCATTCAGTTCTCAGGCAATGATGTTTGAGGAATAGTACTAAATAATCTAGAATTTTTGTTTAAAAACAACTCAAACTCGGTCCTAAAATCTATTTATCTCCAGAGTTTATCCAGGCTTATAACACCATTTAGCTCATTTCTTGGCAAAAGAAATCAGCTGAGTCTCAGATATCTGAATTCCATTCAAAGTTTTATTAGAATTTATATGATCTGAGGACATAATTGATTTTGGATTCTGATTGATACATTGGCTCATCACTAAATCACTTAGAGAAACTCGCAATCAATTCAACGGATATACACCATGCCCTTATATGTTTGGAGGTTTGGGGGTAGGAGTAGCTGCACGATTCTACAAACACATGCAGCTGCTCCTGAAATCTTGCTAATTGCAGACTGCTCTACAGAGTAAATTAGCAGAGAAACAGTTGCAAACTAACTGACAGCTAAATATGAATCAGAGAGGAAACTGCCTGCCAGTGAGGTCAGATCTCAATGACCATTGTTCTACGGCCTACACCTGCACACTTTGAATGGTAACCATACAATAAGGCATAATTGCAGGACAAATGCAGCACTCTAAGTGTTTCTAATGCTGCTGAATGGCAGACAGTAAGCCTGATTTTGAGTGTTACATTCTATCTAAAGGACAAGTGGATAGCCATCATTAAATTAATAATTGCTGTGATACGACATGCACATATATATTTCCTCACAAAATTCTTAGTTCTTCTAAGGCAAACTGAACATAAAGTTGTTTTTATAAAAAGCATGAAAATTCTGCAATAATCACATCTGCAGTATCTCCTTTATTAAAATGTGGTACTTATCTCCATATCAACTGATTTATAGACATTTTATTAAAGTTTGCACTCCATTAGAAGACATAGCAATAGATCGTAAGGGTAGTGTGGATTGGGAGGATTCTGGAGATAATGCTATTGGTACTTCTTTGGTACTTTGAGGTATCTGCTGTATGTGGTCGATGGCTCAGGACCGCACAGAAGAGAAGACATCACTGCTGTCCATTGATCATGAGCTTGTGCTGAGACTGAGATCCTTATTTTCAAATACTGTTATCATCAGACGGCCAAGTTTGTGCTGGCACACTAAAGATTATAGTAAATAACATCTTGCGATTTCTCTTCCTGCGATATGGGAACTTTTTCCAAGGTCTCACCATGGATCTTCATTGCCAGGGGGCACTGTTGTGCAACAGCGGCCAATTAGTTTTCTGATGCTGTTTTAGAGTTTTTAGCATCTGCAGTCCTTACGTTTTATTTTCAAGGCCAAGTACCATCATCCTCTTGGAATAGCTGAAAACATCAACAATAGCTCAGCCTCATCTTACGTATTCACCATATTTGAGGAGGGGGATATCATTGAATCCCATTTTGCCTGTTGTTCATCCTTTAATCTGGGTTTGTTTTTGTAATGATGTTTCATAATCCTTCTCTGCCAAATAACCAGCCCATCCATTGAACATATTTTATTTTAAATTTCTCAATCATATCATGTTTGCCAGTCAGTTAATTTAAAATAAATAGAGTGCTAAGACTCTAGTGAAATGCGGGGCAAGAGGGTTGTTGCAGATATATTAATATGCCCAAATGCTGTTTCAGAGTTCTTGTAGTCCCAGGTTCTGATATTTGAATGTCTTATTTTGGAAAGGGCTATCAATGATGTACTGAACCAGGGGCTCCTTCTGGCAGAGAAAAGGTGGAGGCTACTGCTTCAATACAGACAGTGAAATTCTGGGCTAGTTAAAGGAAAATATGTGTGTAACATTTTTTAAAGGAACAGAACATCTGCTGGGTACTGAAAATAGCAGCTTGTGCAGTCAAAGGTTAATTAAGGTCGAATGATGTATATTTTCTGGTTTGAACATAGTTCCTTTGGAAATAAAACATTGCCTCCCTTCCTAGCCACACAAGTGGTGCAAACTCTGTTGTTCTGCCCAAACTTTTATTCAGTTTGAACATATTGCTTAATCATTTGTAGTCTGTTCCAGTACTTTCCTATTATTTCTGAGGTGTGTTTCATATTTCTGCTTCCACCTCTGACATTTTCTTGAACAGTTTAATAGAATTCCTATAAAGTTCACAAATGAGTCTTACAAATATTTGAGAAAAAAGCCAAAGGTTTATCTCCTGAAGGCAACATCAAAAAATTATTGACTTGATTAACAGATGGAGTTTAGTGGAATCCAACATTACGTTTTAGTAAGAATATCTATTGTGGAACCGTTCCTATAAGCTGTAATACCTTGTTTTTATTTGCAAGGAGCTACAGGAGCAGGTAACAGGTAACAGGGAGGAGAGAGCCTCAGTGAAGGGAATATTCCAAATGAGGTGATTTTTTTTTTGGAGAAGTGAGATCTGTTTGGTCAGTTAATAAATACAAATATTATTTAATTTTAATCATGAATCAACTAATTGTGGAATGCAATAATCTTATTAAGATACACCTGTGAAAGCAGAATATAAAAAAGCTAAAATTTTGTATTGATTTCATACGAAATACTGGTTAAGGCAAAGCTGAATTATAGCTTGCAGCTCTGGCAGTCATGGTAGGAAAGATGTTATAATATGGGAAAGCCTACAATGAATTTTCATCACATTGAAAATAAGGATGAAATGTTTTAGTTATGAAGGAGAATTAAAGAAAAATGATCGATGCACAAGTGTAATATGCAGGAGTCTAATAGAATCTGCCTTTTTTTTAGCTGTGATGCGTTTTGAGAATGCAATGAATAATTGTTTCCACTCCTTGGAAAAATGATAATAAAGCAGCCAAGATTCCAGATTGCTATTGGAAAAATGAGGGGACGATAATCGGAAAGTGAAGTATCTTACTGCAAACCGCTGTTGAGGCATTACAACTTTATTTAAAATGGAATTGATGGTAGTTGAGAAGGAAGGTTATAAAAAATGTTGATGGTGGAGTAGACATTATCAGTATTTGGAGCAAATGTGGAAAACTAGTTATTTTCTTTCCACATCTTATATACTTACTTATCTTTTACAGTTAACAAAATTATTTACAATAATTTAGATTCATTAAACAATCTATTTTTGTATTTATCTACCAAAGGAAGAAATAGAACTTAGGGTGAAGGCATTACACATTTTTCCATATTTAAATGTGCATTCATTGATGAACTTTTCTGAGAAAATTATCAATTTTTATATTATTGAATGATGATTTTAACAACCTACTATTTGTATGGGAAAACTTACATGTTGGTGTTCAGACACACCAGCAGAATCGCAGATAAGAGAAAACTCAGAAATGTGGAGTTAACATCAATGACGGTAATGATGGATTTTGAAGATGTGCATAGTTTAGTGGAGAGGCCATACATGTGCCAGATAATACTGAGCACAAGAAAGTGTGATATGTGAAATGTATTGGTTGGAATGATGAGGAAAGACAAAATTGCTGATTAGTTTACAGAGATTCAAGAAGATTGAGAACTGAGAGTGAGTAGAAATGTACTGTGTATTAATGACTCAGTTAATGGCACAGGTTTCTTAAAGTAGAAGCAAGGGAATGGTGAAGCAAGGTAGGTTGGTTGAACATACTGCAGAAAATTCAACATACAGGACAGTACAGGCCCTTCAGCCCATAATGTTGTGTCAACCTTTTAATATGCTCCAAGATCAATCTAAACCTTCCCTCCCACATAGCCCTCCATTTTCCTTTCACCCATGCACCTATCGAGGAATGTCTAAATATCCCTAATGTATCTGCCTCAACCACCACACCTGACAGAGTATTCTCTACACTTACCTTTCATGGCATTCCTCCACCACCCCCCCCCCATTCTTCCTTCCAATCACTTTAAAGGTATGTCAACTCGATTAGCCATTGCCACACTGGGATAAAGATCCTGGCTACCCGCCCTATCTCTGCCTCTTATCATCTTGTACATCTATCAAGTCATCTCTCATCCTTCTTTGCTCCAAAGCCAATATATTTTTCCCAGGGTGACACTGGCTATTACCAGACGACATACTTCTAAGGTGATTGGAGGTACTTCTAAGCTATAGGGTGGATGAGTGAGGTAGGTCTTTTTATAAGGAGAGTGGTGAGTACATGGAATGCACTGCCTTATGGAGGTAAAAGCTGAAATATTACAGACTGTGTCTCTTAAAAAGGCACATAGATGAAAGAAAAAAATGGGGGGGGGGAGAGTTAAATTGATCTTGGAGTAGCTTAAAAGGTTGGCACAACAATGACTATAAGACCATAAGATATAGGAGCAAAATTAGGCCATTTGGCCTACCAAGTCTGCTCCACCATTTCATCATGGCTAATCCAGTTTTCCTCTCAGCCCCAATCTCCTGCCTTTTTCCTTTATCCCTCCATGCCCTGGCCAATCAAGAAGCTATCAACCTCTGCCTTAAATATTGATAAAGCCTTGGCCTCTGCAGCTGCCTGTGACAAGGAATTCCACAGATTCCCCACTCTCTGGCTAAAGAAATTCCTCCTCATCTCTGTTCTAATAGGATGCCCTTCTATTCTAAAGCTGTGTCCTCTAGTCTGAGACCCTCCCACCATTGGAAACATCCTCTCCACATTGTGGGTGGAAGGCTGTACCATTCTATATTCTATGTTGGTAGATTGAAAGGCTAGCTAAGTTACCATGGTGATACTAAATCTGATTAGTCTCATCATCACTTGTTTCCAAGTTCTTAGGGTGTTGGACTCCTTGTTCGTCCCTTTTTTTAAACTCTTCCCTTTCCTGCTCCCATCCATCTCTCACAGACTATGGATTTCTAGCATGAAGGGAGGCAGGTAAAATCAAATATAGAAAAACAGTCTTCTGGTTAATATTCTGAAAATGATAAAATGACTTCTTAAAATGATTTGTTGCTGGAGTATATAAAAATACTTTATTCATAAAATTTACTGTTCATTCCCCATTGCCAAATGCATTGCATGACACATCATTTATTTTGCTAATAAGAGTTACATTACGGCCACGTGGCGCTGATTGTTCTTTCACACACATTCCGTAATCAATGTATGAGAAGCTTTTATACAGGTTCAAAGACAGGAAGTTCTCAAACTGTGACCTTTCCCCACAGTTATTCAGTTTCTCCATGTACACCTGACGCAGATCCGAGCCAATTCTGCTCTGCAAACAAACTCAGATCGAAGGATTGAAGGGGAAGGGGAAGAGCAGGCATGATAATGTTCTTTCTGATTTTTTGATTTTATCTTTATCTCTGCCATGGAATATCTGGTACCAGTATGGAGATCTGAAAAACACGTTGCTGGGCAATAGCACATCCTATCCTTTCATGCTTCATTATAATGCATGCTGCAATAATTTCTTTACTTTATGTCTAACATGATTATCATTTGCATTGAACCAGCACTATAATTAAGGTCAAGCTGTTGAAAGCTTATTGGCAGTAAATCGTGAGACTGCCTTCTTGTCTGCTCCATGCCTTTCACTTCATACTTATTCAAATTAAAACAGATGAAGCTCACAAACCAAGCACACTGAAGCCAAAGTTTAATGAAGTCAGATTTGATTTGAATATGAACCCCATATATACTAAACTGAATTACTCTCAGGTAGAAAATGCATTTGAAAAAAATCCCAGAGCTTTCTTTATCCAGTGTTCATTCTGAGATCAGTGGTGAAAGAGCAGCTTCCGATGTTAAATGAATCCTGTTCAGACAGCATACTTGTCATTATTGCTCAGTAACAAAATGCTGGGCTTCAAAAATCTGAATCTGGATATTAATTTGAAAAAACTTGGAAATTCATGATGTTACTTAACATCTTTAAATGTCAGATTATAGTTCAAGATTTATTTGCATTTGATAACAGATCAAATAATGAATGCTTCATTGTTCAGAAATTCCCAATTCCCAATTCTCCGTTACAATAACCAAATTACAACTTAAAACTTCAATGTTTTGAAATCTCTTTCAAAGAAACAAAAAGTGAATATCCTTGAATTTCTTATTACATATTATTTCAGTTTTGCTGCTTCTGCTTTGTGAGATACTTCTCCCAAAAAAAAAGTACATTGACTGGTTGAATGTTTACAATTTTCTAATTTTGCAATCCAATGATTTCAGGCTCAGCATGACAACTATTAAAAGTTCTGGTGGGTAGTTAACAGGGTTAATAAATTTGTTTCATTTTTGCTGTGCTGCTGTCAAAACAAATGTCAGCTTTGAGAATACACCAAATGAACCACTTTTGCATTTTAGTTGTCTAACCACCCCACCCCACCCTATGTCTCCAGATGGCTGTGAATTAGTGTCAAAGCTGCACAGAATTTCTCATTTCCAAAAATGAAACAAATATATTAACCCTTTACAACCTAAACAGCAGCCTGTTTTTTTTTGCATTTTCAGCTGTTAACTTTTAAGAGGTTTTTTCCTGCTTAGTAAGACTTTCCCACTGGTACCACACATTTTAAAAAAGTCAAGTATATGCTCAGCCCAATTTTCTGGCTATTAATTCAATAAAGTATCTTTGCAGGACCATAAGGTCAAAAAATAAACTAGTAAGTGTACAGAGGTAAATATTCTAAAGCATAATCAAGTTGACTTACAGAGACAGAGTGACACATAATGGAAACAGTCCCTTGGCCTATCTATTCCATGCTGAGCATAGTGCCCACAGAGCTGGTCCTATTTGCCCATGTTTGGTCCATATCCCTCCTATGCAGATACTTATCCAAATTTTATTTGAATATTGTTATTGTACCTGTCTCAATCACTTCCCCTGGTATCTCATTTCACATAGACAGCTTCCTCTGCGTAACAATACTACTCAGGTCCACTCACCTTAAGCCTTTGCACTCTCTAGTATTTAAATTCTACTGCCTTGGGCAGGGGAACTCGTTCATTCACCCCATCCACACCCTTCTATACCCCTCACGATTTTATGCACTTCTATAAGATCACCCATCATTCTCTTATGTTCCATGGAGTAATGTCCTAGCCTGCCCAACGCCCTCCCCCATAACTCAGGCCTTTGAGCCCAGGTAGCATCTTCATAAATCTTCTCTGCACGCTTTCCAGTGTAATGGCATCTTGCCTATAAAGGGCAATCAAAACTGCATGTACTGTAATAAACGACTATATTTATTACTTTGGGGCTCAAATTCACCTTTAAGATATATTCAATAGTATTCTAGCACAACCATGGTGTCTGTAAGCCTTAAGATTTGCATAGGTTTTGTTCCCTGTAGAAAAGCCCAAAGGGTACATTTCTCCATCTCGTTTTGGAGCATAGCCATAGTTCTGGCTCAACTGCAACAACTTCACATTTTCCTTTCAAAGTATGTTTTCTTCTCTTCCGTACTAACGTATCTCAGTAATATGGAATATTTCAAAATGTCCTCTACAGGCTTTTGAACCAAATATATACCTGATGCATCAGCTGAATAAATTCTTCATGCGGTCTGTTCTTGATCCTTACAGTAGTATGTTGTTGTAGTAGTGGTATACTGATCATAAGCATATGTGGAGACGATTTTGCTGCACTGAAATTATATACCCTTCACCTAGATTGGCCTCAGTGATGCACTACCATCTGTCATGCTGGAATCATATCATATGCCCTTGGGATAACTGCTCAGCAAACACACATGGATAAGCTGTCTGTCTTAACTATGATTTAACACTGTTTTTGATTCTGTATATGTCTTATTTAGTTATAATCTATTATTAAAACATAATCTCCAATTACACTGTCAATTTATGTGAACATTTAATTAACAATAACTCACTGTAATATTTGAGTTATAACTAATTGTGAAAAATATAGATAATGATGCAGATTTTTTCAGTCTTCTTCATCATACTTCCACTGCATTATCACTACCCTTTCTGTGCATCTGCCCCCTCCGTTCCTCCTCTGCCCTTTCTTGCTATTTCTGCAATTTACCTCAAGCTTTCTCCTTTACTCCACTAGCTGAATATTCCTTTCAATACCAGATGTTCCCTCTCCATTGGGCCTGTGGTTGTATTTTTCTTAGCTAAGTTGGAACACAGCTTTGAAGGAATTTCAGTTGCAATTATATTTTGCCCAGTTGTCTGCCTTCATCTCCGACTATAATGGTTAACAGGTGCAGTCTCGCAGCTCACAAACTCCTGTCATTCATGGACTGCATTGAAGAAGAGGTTAGGAGCATGGAGTAGTAAGAATTTAGCCATAAGGTAGTTTAATGTAGAGCTACTCTTTGAAATTATTTTTACAGTTTGGAAAATATTAAGCTGAGTACTTGGACTACTACAAATGTGAAGTTCATTCCTTTTGATGCTGGTAGTTTCTTTAGATTAAGTACGAGTATGAAAACTTTATTGCTGAGATAAGGTGCTGAAGCCTTCAGAAAAGGAGATCTGAATGAGATGTCCAGCCATAAGGGAAAGATATTTTTCTGCAAACAACAGGAATTCTGCAAATGCTGGAAATTCAAGCAACACACATCAAAGCTGCTGGTGAACGCAGCAGGCCAGGCAGCATCTGTAGGAAAGGTGCAGTCGACGTTTCAGGCCGAGACCCTTCGTCAGGACTAACTGAAGGAAGAGTGAGTAAGGGATTTGAAAGTTGGAGGGGGAGGGGGAGATCCAAAATGATAGGAGAAGACAGGAGGGGGAGGGATAGAGCCAAGAGCTGGACAGGTGATAGGCAAAAGGGGATACGAGAGGATCATGGGACAGGAGGTCCGGGAAGAAAGACAAGGGGGGGGGGACCCAGAGGATGGGCAAGAGGTATATTCAGAGGGATAGAGGGAGAAAAAGGAGAGTGAGAGAAAGAATGTGTGCATAAAAATGAGTAACAGATGGGGTACGAGGGGGAGGTGGGGCCTTAGCGGAAGTTAGAGAAGTCGATGTTCATGCCATCAGGTTGGAGGCTACCCAGACAGAATATAAGGTGTTGTTCCTCCAACCTGAGTGTGGCTTCATATTTACAGTAGAGGAGGCGGTGGATAGACATGTCAGAATGGGAATGGGATGTGGAATTAAAATGTGTGGCCACTGGGAGATCCTGCTTTCTCTGGCGGACAGAGCGTAGATGTTCAGCAAAGCGGTCTCCCAGTCTGCGTCGGGTCTCGCCAATGTATAAAAGGCCACATCGGGAGCACCGGACGCAGTATATCACCCCAGTCGACTCACAGGTGAAGTGTTGCCTCACCTGGAAGGACTGTTTGGGGCCCTGAATGGTGGTAAGGGAGGAAGTGTAAGAGCATATGTAGCACTTGTTCCGCTTACAGGGATAAGTGCCAGGAGGGAGATCAGTGGGGGAAGAATGGACAAGGGAGTTGCGTAGGTGGTGGGATCCCGTTGGAGGTGGCGGAAGTTACGGAGAATAATATGTTGGACCCGGAGGCTGGTGGGGTGGTAGGTGAGGACCAGGGGAACCCTATTCCTAGTGGGGTGGCGGGAGGATGGAGTGAGAGCAGATGTACGTGAAATGGGGGAGATGCGTTTAAGAGCAGAGTTGATAATGGAGGAAGGGAAGCCCCTTTCTTTAAAAAAGGAAGACATCTCCCTCGTCCTAGAATGAAAAGCCTCATCCTGAGAGCAGATGCGGAGGAGACGGAGGAATTGCGAGAAGGGGATGGCATTTTTGCAAGAGACAGGGTGAGAAGCGGAATAGTCCAGATAGCTGTGAGAGTCAGTAGGCTTATAGTAGACATCAGTGGATAAGCTGTCTCCAGAGACAGAGACAGAAAGATCTAGAAAGGGGAGGGAGGTGTCGGAAATGGACCAGGTAAACTTGAGGGCAGGGTGAAAGTTGGAGGCAAAGTTAATAAAGTCAACGAGTTCTGCATGCGTGCAGGAAGCAGCGCCAATACAGTCGTCGATGTAGTGAAGGAAAAGTGGGGGACAGATACCAGATAGGCACAGAACATAGATTGTTCCACAAAGCCAACAAAAAGGCAGACATAGCTAGGACCCATACGGGTGCCCATAGCTACACCTTTAGTTTGGAGGAAGTGGGAGGAGCCAAAGGAGAAATTATTAAGAGTAAGGACTAATTCCGCTAGACGGAGCAGAGTGGTGGTAGAGGGGAACTGATTAGGTCTGGAATCCAAAAAGAAGCGTAGAACTTTGAGACCTTCCTGATAGGGGATGGAAGTATATTATGACTGGACATCCATGGTGAAAATAAAGCGGCGGGGGCCAGAGAACTTAAAATCATCGAAAAGTTTAAGAGTGTGAGAAGTGTCACGAACATAGGTAGGAAGGGATTGAACAAGGGGGGATAAAACCGTGTCGAGGTATGCAGAAACGAGTTCGGTGGGGCAGGAGCAAGCTGAGGCAATAGGTCGGCCAGGACAGGCAGGTTTGTGGATCTTGGATAGGAGGTAGAAACGGGAAGTGCGGGTGTGGGAACTATAAGGTTGGTAGCAGTGGATGGGAGATCCCCAGAGCGGATAAAGTCGGTGATGGTGTGGGAGACAATGGCCTGGTGCTCCTTAGTGAGGTCACGATCGAGGGGTAAATAAGAGGAGGTATCCGCGAGTTGTCGCTGTGCCTCGGCAAGGTAGAGGTCAGTACGCCAGACTACAACAGCACCCCCCCTTATCGGCGGGTTTAATAATAAGGTTAGGATTAGTGCGGAGGGAGTGGAGAGCACAGCGTTCCGAAGGAGTGAGGTTGGAATGGGGACAAGGTGCGGTGAAGTCGAGACGGTTGATATTTTTCTCCTTGATTTTTAAATAAAATTGAATTTGTAATTTTTTTAATCTGCAGGTGCTGGAGATCAAGAACAAACTTGCAAAGTGCTAGATAAACAGCAAGTCAGGCAGCATCTTTGGAAATAGAAGCAGTCAATATTTCTGGTTTATGACTTTCATCAGAAATAATCTGCAATAAGGAGGCACCTCTTCAGCTACCTCTTTCAGAATTCTGGGTTGTACAGCTTCTGGTCCAGGTGACTTATCTACCTTCAGACTGTCTAGTTATAGTAACTTCATGCCATCAGGTTGGATTATTCAAGACAAGTCAGGGAAATGATAATAGAGAAGCACAAATCTGGGGAAGGAGTCAAGGTCATCTCTAAGGAACTGAACATACTTCGGAGCTCAGTGCAGTCCATCTTGAAAAAGTGAAAAAAGTATGAAACCACAGCCACATTGCTTAGGTCAGGCCGCCCCTCTAAACATAGTCGCTGGAGAAGAATGGCACCTTTAAGACAGGTCACTGTGATGCCAACGGTCACTCTGAGTATGCTGCTGAAGTCAGTGGCTGCAACTGGAGATGAAGTTCTTGGCTCCAAATTCTCTAAGGCCTCGACTGTGGATTCTGGAATCTGAGATAAAAAGAGAGCTGTTTAGGACCTGAGCAGGTCAGGCATCATCAGTAGGGCAGAAGAATGGTTGACATTTTGGGTCAAACCTCTGCATTGGGATTGAAAGTGCAGAGGGGAGATAGCCTGTAGAAAGAGATGAGAGGAAGGGATGAGGCAGAGCCTGGCAGGCATAGGTTCTCAGTGAGGAGGTAGTCAAAGAGCATTAATAAAACACAAAGGTGGAGCAATTAAAAAGACAGTCACAGAACTCCCATTGAAGAGAAAAGAAGAACTTCTACAGGTGGGCATGCCCTTGCATTGAAGAAGTAAAGTCACATGCCAGCCGTCGCCTCAGCCTTTCCTTTTTATACTGGCTATCTCCTCCCTACACTCTCAGTCCCAATACAAAGTCTCAACCCAAAATATCAACTATCCTTCTGGCTCCACAGATGATGCTTGACCCTAATCTATTCTCTCTGTCCTATGGCTTTTGATGGAATGTTTGCCCTCTTTTCATCCTACCACACAGCCTCCTCTTTCTGCAGTGAGGATGCAATGTGTTTCCATGTTTTTCATGATCATTTCCTCATCTTCAGAAGATGGTAAACTTTCTATATCACAACAGTATGCATCAAATTACTTTAATCCTGCACACATTTGCTGGGTACAAAATGTCAACTCCAGGCACCTAAAAGAGACTTCAGAATGCCAACACCTGACTTCTTGTAGCTCCAAGTATTTTATCTTGGTGCCATTAACCAGGACTGCAGGGATCATGCCTAACTACTTGATTCATTATTTGAGTAATCATATCTTTGATCTTTGTTGTTTTCGAGTTCTGTTGAGAAAGTAACCAACTGTGGTCTAACCTCAAACAAAAGTATCTCTGGCACCTTCATATGACACCCGTCTGATAGACTCCAAAAAAAATTCTTCCAAGAAGCAGGCACTACAGAATTTAAAGTAAATTTTACTTAATCTCTAATTGCTGAGAAACAGCAATTAGTAGAAACAAGCAGCTCTCGATGTGCCTCACCCTAAACTCCTGCAAAGTCACCATTCCTATATCTTCTTTTGTTTCACTGGGAAATCTCCTTCCAGATAAATTTGGCATACAACAGTATTCTCTATAAATCACAAGTGAAGGTTTCATAATAGTTCCACAGTACCATGTTGCAAAACTTTGATGCGCAGGTGCAATTTCATAAGATTGAAATAAAACAGAAAACGCTGGGGTTACTTAGCAGGACAAGTGAGATCTGTAGAAAGAGAAACTTGGTTAATGTTTCAGGTCATTGACCCTTCATTGGAACAGGAAGAGCAAGAAACATGTGTGCTTTAAATTGTAGAGAGAGGACAGATGGAGAGAATAAATGGAATGCTTGTGATGGAATGGAGACCAATCACCAGCTGACACAATAGCTATTGGTACCATGTCACTTACTACTCAAAGTGTGCTCTCTTCTGCATCGGAGAAACCAAGTACAGATTTGGTGACCTTTCGAAGAACAACTTGATTCAGTTTGCATTGGTGACCTTTAGTTTCCAATCATCTGTTACTATAATTCTCTTCTCCACTCCCACTCTGGTCTGTCTTTGATCTCTTGTGCTATTCCAATAAAGTCCAAGGCAAGCTCAAGAAGCAGGCACCTCAGCTTGTGTCTTGATACACTGCAGCCCTTGAGCAATTTCAGGAATCACCTTTTGCTGTTCATGTCAGTTCTGGACAGTTCTCATGGAAGATCATTCAGCTGTAGCATGATGTCAGTTTTTGTCTCTCAACAGATCCGCTGAGTAATTCCAATACCTCCCTTTGAATCAAGCTCCCAGCCACTGGTATGTTCTGCATCTCACAGTAACAGCATCTCACTGTTTCTCTCTAAATCCTCTCACTCATCTCCATCTCGAGCACTCATTTGAACAGATCAGCTTTGATTAATTAAACATCATTGAAAGCAGGTGTGACATTGGAACAATCTTGGACTCTATCTCATCACAGATAACAGTTCAGCACTGGACAGACCATTCATGCACAATGTTGTGCCAGTCTTGATGCCAATTTATACTGAATGTCCTCCTCCTGTTTATCATCCATATCCCTCCATCCCCTTCATATTCATGTGTTCTATCTAAAAGCCCATTTCCTGGCGCCTACCACTCTCTGCATAAAGAAAATACTTGCCTCTCACATCATCTTTAAACTACACCCACCCCTCCCAACTGATTCCCGCCCTGGAGAAAAGATTCTGACCGTCTACGCTAACTGTGCCTGTCCTAGCTTAAAAAACCTGAATAAGGCGTTTTTTTTATAGCTGCAGGGTTACTTCTTTACCGTTCTGCTCAACACTTCTACCAATGAAGGTAAGCATGTCACATCGCCTTCTTTACCACCTTATCTACTTGTGCAGCCACTTTCAGTGTAGTATAGACCTGGATCTCAAGATCCCTCTGCATCTCAATGTCATTAAGAGGTCGACCATTAACCGTATACTAATTTAATTTAACCTCCCAAAGTAGAACACCTCACACTTGCTCAGATTAAACTCCATCTTCTTCTTCTTGGCCTATATATGTAATTGATCTATTATACATCCCTCTGTGTTCTTCGATAGTCCTTTACATTGTCTCCAACTCTGCCAATCTTGGTGTCATCCACAAACTTGATAATCCGCTCATCTATGTTTTCATCCAGATCATCATTCACACCAACAATCCCCTCGTGTAGAGATAAACACATTTCAACCCATCAGTTTCACCCTGTCCGTTGGTGTCCTTCTTTTTGGTCTTACTTGTCATACCATCTTTCTTGCCCTCAACCCTGCTCTTGTGGTTCCCATTCCCCTGCAGCTCTGGTTTAAATCTCCCATTGAGGAGATTGGTTCCCCTCCAGTTCAGGAGCAAACTGCAGTTTATACTTCTCCCATCTATCCTGGAAAAGAGGCCAATGGTCCATAAATCTAAAGCCCTCCATCCTGCACCAATTCCTTAGCTATGAATTGAACTGCACTAAGTACTACATTTACTTCTCACCTCGAGCACATGGCACAGGTTATGGTCCTAAGATTATAACCTGGAAGCCCTGCCTGTTAACTTTCTATGCAGTTCCCTAAAATCTCTTTGCAGAACCTGATCCCTGTTCCTGCTTACTGTATGTCATTGGTATTGATATGGACTATGACCTCCAGCTGCTCACTTTCCCTACTGAGAACGTGCTGCGAGATAGCCTTGACCCTGACAGCAGGGAGGGGATGCACCATCCTGGAGTCTTAGTTGTAGCCACAGAAAGTCCATCTGCACCCCTAGGTATTGAGACCCCCATCACGATCGCTCTGCCTGACTCTATCCTTCCCCTTTCCTCAGAGCCGGCAGCGATGCCACTAACCCGGCTACAGCTGCTGCCCTGTGAAAGGTCATTTCTCCCCCAGGGTTATCCAATGAGATATACCTGTCACTGAAGGAAACTACCACAGGCCTACTCTCCTTACTTCTCCTGATGGTCATCCATCTACATATTTGTAGCCAACACCTGAGGTATGACTATTTCAATGAAACACTCATCCATGATATCCGTAGGCTCCTGGTGATCCAGAGCACGTCCACCTGCACCTCTAATCTCTTGACCTCGTCTCTCAGGAGCTGCAGCTGGGTGCACATTCCACAGATATAGTCATCAAAAAGACGATAAGGTTCTCCGATTTCCCACATCTTGCAGGAGGAGCACTCCACTGGCTTGACTGCCGTTTTCCTACATTAAGTCAAAGGTCACAGATCAACAAGAAAATGAAAAGCAGCATGGCCACCTCTCGAAAGTCTCTTGAGCTAAAGCCTCAGCTCCCCACTATTACATTATCCCACATCATGGTGGCAGCTCCAAAATGGCCATTCCACTTTACCCTACTTTCCTTTTTGCCACACACTTAGCTAATGAGGTACATCTTTAAAAAAAAACCTGCTTCCTTCTGCCCCTCTCTGTAAAATCCATCCACAGTTAAGTGCACTTGAGAAAGTTCAGAGGGCTTATCAATGGTGACTGATGAGTGTTCCGGAGAATTGTAATGAACATAGAACAGTGCATGGGGAACCTTGTCAACTGCTTTACTACAATCCATATACATTACATCCATTGGTCTACCTTCATCAATTTGTTTTGTCAAAGTCAATCGGCCTCATGAGGTACGGCCTCCCTTCACAAAGCCATACCGACTATCCCTATTCAGACCATGCTTCTCCAAGTTCTATCTCTAAGAATCCTCTCCAGTAGTTTGCCCATCTCTGATGTAAGACTCACTGTTCTATAATTCCCAGGATTGTCCCTCGTACCTTTGTTGAACGAAGCAATAATATTTGCCACTGTCCAATCTTCTGGTACTACTCCTGTGGGCAGTGAGGAAGCAAAGATCATCCCCAAAGGCACAGCAATCTCTTCTATCACTTTCCCCACAAAACCTGTGGTATATCCTATTTGCCGTAATGTTCTTTTCAAAAGCTCCAACCTATCCTTTTTCTTAACATTGACATGTTCCAGCATATAAGCGTGTTTTACATTGTCCTCACAAGCATCAACGTCCCTCTCACTGGTGAATACTGAAGGAACATATTCATTAAAGACCTCAACTATCTCTGCCAAGACCAGGCACATGTTTCTATCTCTGATCAGTCCTACCCTTACTCTAGTCATCCTCCTCCGCTTTACATATGTGTAGAATGCATTAGGGTCTTCCTTAATCCTACTTGCCAAAGCCTTCTCAAGTCCCAGCTCTTCTATGTCCCTTCTTAAGCTCCTCCCTGGCTACCTTATAAATCATAGAGCCCTGTCTGATCCTTGCTTCCTAAATCTGAAGTATGCTTCCCCTTTCCCCTTGACTAGACATTCCACTTTTCTTGTCAGCCATGGTTCACTCATCCTAACAGTCTTTCCCTGCCTCAATGGCACAAACCTATCCAAAGCCCCATGCAAGTGTTTCCTAAACTAGTAGTTCTCAACATGGGCCATATATGCCCCCCCCCCCCATATTGTAAAAGTCACAAGAAAAAGCTAGAAACTGGGGACCTTGGGAGTTTCTGAATCGGCCATGATAAGTTTACTGTTTTAATGAAATATTACTAAAATATGTAAATGAAAAAGAAATGAATGTATGTAATTTAATTAGAACCCTGAATGGAATGAATGGAAAAATATGCTAGATGACGCAAATGAAGCAATAAAACAGCTCGGCCTCCGTGCGGGTCTGGGGGTTAGTGAGGCACGTCAATCAATGTCTCTGCTCTTGCTTGACCTTGCACAAGTCGCTGTTCACACCCTGTAGCGTGGCCCACTGAGGACGACTCCACGTCCACCCCCCAAATCACGAACTGCGTGCTGGACAGAGCTGTCTGTGGCAAGGCCAATCTACGAGTATGAGGCAGGAGGCTGGTTCTGTTCGCCTTCCACTGACCCGTGCATGTTATAATAGTTACACTTAACAGCTAATAATACCTAAAACATAAGTATGGACTGTATATTAGAATAATTAGTACAGTTAACAAGAAAAACTTTAGCAAATAATGGAGACTATGGAAGGTGGGGGGCCACTGAAGTACAAAGTTGTAAATGAAAGTCACAAGAGGGCCACAAGCAGAAAAAGGTTGAGAACCACTGCCTGAAACAACCTCCACTTTTCCATTGTACAATTCCCTGAGTACATCTGTTCCCAATTTACGCTCCCAAGTTCCTCCCTAATAGCATCATAATTCACCCTCCTCCAATTAAATACTTCTCCATACTATTTGCTCCTGTTGCCGTCCAAGGCTATGGTAAAGGTCATGGAACTGTGGTCACTGTCTCTGAAATGCTCACCCACTGAGGATTTTGGTACCTGACCAGGTTCATTGCCTAGTACAAGATTCAGTATGACTAGTAAAACATTTTTGGAGAGAATTTGTCACAGGATGCTGCACCAACTTACAGGCCTTTTCCTTACTGCACAAAACTGGTAAAGATGTTCAGCCCATTATAAGCAAACACTCAGCAAAAAAACGGTCTAATATCAAAAGGAAAGTAAATCTAGCTTTATAATGCAGTGCCTCCTTACACCTTCAAGGATAAAACTTATGTTTCCTCGCTTGATGCCCTTTCTGCACCTGTTACCTGATGCCACCATCCTCCTGCTGTTGGTTTTTAATTCAACACACATGAATGTGCAGAAGCCTAGTTGATAAAAATAAATACAACTGGCTCCGTATTCAAATCCTTTATTCCCTGAAGATTCCTAAAGGCAGAATTAAATCTTGTTTCTCATGCTTTTCAGCATTAAACAAATCCTCTTCTCGCCACTTTTTGTGAGTCAATGTGCATGGCTGAAATTCCCATTAATTTTGTGAAAATACGTTTATCCTATTGCTTCACAAATCCATTAACACAAAGCTATTGAAGTGTGCTTTGCTTTCTCCAGTGATGGAAGTAGGCTTAATGACTTGTTTAATGAAGCAGATAAGAGTTACTGAGGCACAAGAGAGTATAAATGCTGGGAGGTGGAGCAACAAATAAACTGCTGGAGGAATTCAAGCAGCATCTGTGAGAGGGAAAGGAATTGTTGGCATTTCATGTCTTGATGTAGTGTCTTGAGCCAAACTGCTGATATCCTTTTGCCTCCATAGCTGCTGCTTTACTAGCTGAAGAATGTTTGTTGCTTCTTCTGATAACGTGGGTATGTGATATGTTGATGTGTGGGGCGGAGCCTAGTCATGATGGCTCTAAACGGCGACCCCTTTGCTTGCATCTTCAGAAAGAGCTCTATTTCTATCTTTGATAACTATGTACATTCTTTTGAAGACCCTGACCTGGAGTTACACTCTGACTTCAGTTCTTTGCGGGAATGGGGCCTGCGCTCAGGGCATCAGCCAGCCGCTTTTTGATATCCCGAAGACGCGGCCTGCAAGACTAGCACACCTTCAGGGTGCCAGTTTTTCATGGCTCTGGAGACGGGCAGATTCAAGGCTGGAGCCCCTGACTGAGGCATCGTGGGAGAATACGGAACATCGGGAGCAGTTGTGTGTCCAGGGACCTGAGCTCTCTGGGTGGCGAGTTTGGAAAAAGCGACACAACAGACTTTTAACAGCGTAAATCAGTGAGCTGTTTGTTATGTCTCCCCTCTCGCTGTGAAACAGAGGCACCTGTTTTTTCCTTATTATGGAGAGAGAGAGAGCCTGTGGTATGTCAAAGTACCGGGTGAATGAGTAGTCTTTGGGGTACTGCAAGTCTGTGTCTTTATTCATGCTTGCTGCACGTCAGAGTGCTCGATGGACGGTACTGATGCTTTTGCTGCCTTGTTGCTGCTTGTGTGTGGGAGGGGGAGTGGGGGGGGCAGTTCTAATGTTTAATTGCCATTCATTCTTTGGGGGCACTCCTCTTTTTTCATGGATGTCCGCGAAGAAAAAGAATTTCAGGATGTATATTGTGTATACTTCTCTGACATTAATCATAGTTATTGAGCCTATTGATGGGAAGGTCGATTTGGAATAAAATATTATACTGAAGTGACGAACGCAGTTCAAGCTCTGACAAATAGGTGGGCCAGGCATGGAGCGAGACTGTGAATTTGACTTGTGATGGGCATCACATTCAGGACATTTCATTATTCAACCTTTTGGTAAAACCATTTTGATAGGAATTATTGTTATCAATTATTTCTCCTTTTAATTATTGATCCAGAAACAGGGGTTAAATGTCTTTTATTTATTTTTAAGCCTTGACTGCAGGAACATAGCCCACCATTCTGTATTCACAGTTGAATTTGTATTGGAGACAGTAGCAATCAAATTAAGAACTGTGAGCAGGTAGAGGACACACAAAAAAAAAATCCCTGTTTGTCTGTTTTAAACAACTGTACATGAAATATACAGTGAAATGTGTTCAACCTCACAGAGTTCACTGCATGGACCTTTGCACTAATCCTTCTACTTTGTTAACAAAAGCAATGAATGCTCTGAAATACTTTGGAATAAAGAGGTGCTGACAAGATGATATACAACCAGGATTAAAAACATTCCTTGGCAGTCTTAAGGTGTGAAAAATGAGTCATCCTAAATTATAGGTGGGGAGCAAAATTCCCAGAAATGTGAGGTGCTGTCCCTTCTATTTCAAGGGTCACAGAGGAGGAGGAACGGAGGTTGGGATCTTTGTGTTCCTTACAGACACTTCCCCTGGAGCCCCGGGCTGTGCTAATTGACAGAAATTTCATGCTTGTGATTTGACCTGTCTAAAGCTTGTTTGTGGTATTAACCCCCAACTGAGTCCCAGGTCCAGTGTGAAAGGATTAGAATAATCATCTAACTCAATAGAATGTGCTAAACAGGTATTTATGTCTAAGTACAGGCGAGGTTGCCCATCCTTAGCTTTAAGGGCAGGCAGTGGACTTACTTCCTAGGGAGAAAATAACAAAAGTAACAGGTACTAAATCACCAGCAGCTGCTATTGTACCCACCAGCAATATCACTTAATGTTTTAAACCGATTGCACTCTCCACTCAGCAGCAGGTTGTGGTAACAGGCGGCAATGTGCAGGCCACATGCAACACCATGAGCCTTCGAAAATGAATTATATTGAGATTATCTGTCAAAGTGAACCAATTTATGTGCTATGCATTTACTGGAGGATTTAGTGCTAAATCATTGCTTTCTGATTTAAGACAGAGATTTAGAATAATGGAATACTGACAAAAAGTGCCATCTGTGGTTTAATGGCAGCATCTTGCTTTAGAGTCGAAGTTTGTTGGTTTATATCTGAATTGAAATATTACAGCATAAAATCGAGTTTTTGGAGTATCGTACTATCACAATTGTGAACCTTCAGTTCAGATATTGGACTGAATTTTTGTAGCTCTGGCCAGAAATACAGTTTAAAACTGATGGTATTTCTCAGCAGAGCTAGTGCTTCTTCACATTGTCATCGTGATTGGATAGAGGAACTGTGGTTTGCCTGCTTGGCAAAATATAACATTGTCATTAAAACATCCAGACTGCTTCCGGAAAGTCTCAACCGGAAAGTGTGTTACATGTGTAGTCTTGCAAAATACATAAACAGCTTGAAGAGTGAATAACAAAGCATCCTGAATCTGATGTCCATCACAGTCTGACTCCATGCCTGACCCATCTAATTTATATTGCCTTTGTAAATCTAGCAACTGGTATAGTAATTTTCCTTTAGGATTGTTGAAGTACATTGATTATTCTTATTTAGCAAATGCTAAGTAAGTTTGAAGCATTAAAATGATTCTTTTGTGGTGCTTTCCTGCAATCACTCACTGGGTTCTTGTTTAGTTAAAACCACTGTGCGTACTATTGAGAGTGTAAATCATGGCAAGTGGCAGAGGTCTTGATTTACCACTGTAGTATTACACACACCAAGATTAGTCAGGTTAATGTTGAATAGGCCTGGGATAATGTGGATTGGTGACATTATATATGTACAATTTGGCTCATATAATGAATGAGAGGATGTATTCTTTAAAACAAATAATTTCCTTAAGGTTGAAGGAGAGATGATATTGTGGGAGCCCAAGATATTCTGGTGAGATTTTAGGAACAATAGAGGAAATGGAATGTCCAGTCTACCACAATATATCATGAAAACAGGATATATTTCATGGAAAAAATCAAGCTGAGACAACTCAAACTGAAATGGAAAATTGTTTTCAGCATAGTTGCTTTAATTGCATCTTGATAAATGATTTAAAAAGCTATGGAAGTATCCAAAATCAGTCATTCTGGTGTAGCAGTGTCCATATTTGCATCAGACTGGATGTAAAGCTGATCTATTTCAAGCCTTGGCTAGCTCCATGTAATCTAGTTAAATTGAGAAGTTGCTGGATAGTTTGTTTGTAAAAATAACCAGGCTAAGTGGGACACACATCATTTGGGACTGTACTTGAAACAGTGCAGTTATGAGGAGGCTACAAATTCACACTCTGCAAGACTTGCATGTAGAATTCATCGTAATTCACAAAATTGGATTCCTCTGATAGCTTTACCCAACTGAATATTAACAACAACTTAAAATCAATACCCATAAAAGGCTCTACTCAAACATTAGCTACTCAATGAGATCAAGTATTTGTCCAAGATAATTCCAAATATGACGGATTAAATCTTTCAAAGAGTGGATGTTTACTTTTGTAACCAAAATGATCTGCTGATTACCACGAACACAGAAAAAGAAAACTTTCAGTGATTTTATTGTGTTCAGGAAATTACATACAAATAACATGAAGCTAAGGAAACACACACATTTGCAATAAATAGTCCCTTCATTTGAACATTGTTGTTAATGCCAGAGATGGAAAATGAAGAGACCACCATCAATATCCCAAAGGTGATTTTTAAGGATGGTGCAGTAATTCATGTGATTCATTTCAGATCTGATGGCAGTGCTTGGACTTTACTATTGGGAAAAGGTTATGGAATGGTCACGGGGCAAGAAAACCAGACAAACACACATGATGAATGCAAGAAAAATTTAATAAGTGAATCTCTGTTTGTTCACTTTGATCCTGGGTGCCCGTCGAAGATTTTAATGCTTGTGTGGTAATAAGTTATGTGATTAGATGATGGGCTGGAAAAAACATTTTACTTCCCATAAAAGGAGCGAGCCCAATAATGTACAAGTTGATAATGCATTTGGAACAGTGTCTAGAACCAAGAAATCCCTCCTGTTTTAATTGGCAGATTGATTACTCATGTAAAAGATCATTAGCCATTACTGGTGATAGTAAATCCTAACTCTCATATCAAAAATAAGGGGGCACAGGTTTAATGTGAGAAGGAGGAGTTTTAAAGGATATTTGAGGGTAAGGTTTGAGAGTGGTTGATATCTGGAGTGAGCCGCCAGAGGAGGTAGACAATCCAATCACTATATCTTAATGTTCATTTAAACAGACATAACATGATTTGGATAGAGTGTAGCAAGTGAGACAAATATAGATGGGCAAAAAGGTTGGCATGAACATGATGGGCAAAGGGTACCATTTTTATACTGTACCACTCTATGACTGTTCTGTGATACCTATATTGTAAAAATGAGCAGTCCTTCTATTACAGTATGACTGCACATTGAGAACAGGCATTCTAAATGCAATGCCATTGCAAATGCCATTAGAGATCTGATGTTGGAAGTGATCATTTATGTGCATATTAAATGTTTCAGGAAGAACCTTACAGTTAGCATGTCTGAAGTAAGACTCGGTGTTGAAAAGGATCTATGGCTAGACATTGAAGGAATGGGCAACGTTTGACCATTTTACACTCAAGGATTTGAAAACTTCCATAGAGGTCATGAACACAAATTCAGAGCGAAAACACTGCAAGGAGGGGTGTTTACAGCTCCTTTTGAAATGCAACCTGAAATCATTGGAAAACAACTATATCATCTGACTAAGCTATAGGAACAAGGTACCAAAGTTCCTCAGATTGAGAGTCACAGAATCATTACAGATTGGAAGGAGGCCACGTAGCCTATCAAATCTACAATAACTTTCTGCAAGAGCAATCCACTTTCTGTAGGCCTGTATATCCTTTCCTTTCAGATTATTATCTATTTCTCCTTTGAATACTGCAGTTGTACAGTCCTCCTCTGCTAACCCAACAGTACAGTACATCTTTTCAAAGCTTCTACATCTGTGTATTGTGCTTGGAACTGAACACAATAATTAAATTGTGGCTGAATCAGTGTTTTATAAAAGTTCATCATTTCATTGCCCTTTTACTACTCTATGTGTATTTTAAAGATTTAATAAAAGATCAAAAACTCAGTCAGAAGTGGAGTCCCTCCAAACCAATCATTTGCTCCTGCCAGATGTATACTTACTTCTAACCAATGAAAGCTCATGGCAAAGCTTGGTAAATATTATACAAATTCCATATAATAACACACAAAAATATGTGATCAGGTTTCAGATTATCTGTCTGTGGATTATATGCTGAAAACTTCAATATTGCTAGTGCGTGTCTGGAAATGGATCTAAGTTAAAATATTTACCGATCAATGGAACTAAATATTGCAAATTGTTACATGGGCATTTTTTCATTCTTACTTGCAGAGAAATCTATTATAAATGTTTGTATATGCTGTCACCATTATATATAATGGTGCATAATTGTTCTTTCAAAAAGGTCATGATCATTTTTCAATTTATAGAGTATCATCATGGAACAATCAATGTTCTACTTCTGTGGGATCATCATTGTAAGTGGTAAATACATTACTTTGTGAGTTAAAAAAAAAGCATTAGGAAAATGCCAGATTTGAACATGGCTTGAAAATGATAATTTGCAAAACAACAAAAAAATCAATGTTGAATTCACGAAAGATCAGATTCAGTTCAAAATATCCTTAATGAAAAGAAAGCATGTTGTACAGATTATCCATGCAGAAATATTTGTCTAACCTAAAGTATCAATCCTTCCTTTCTTTAGACGGTCCTGATTTATGCTGACTAGTGTACTGTAGCATGGGCCTTCATTTCCCCGACTCACTTTTAACAACGTCTACAAGATATAATTTGTCAAATTATATTCTAACAAATTTATGTTGTTAATAACCAGCAAAATACATTTTGATAATACTTCCCCCCAAAAAACTCAATAGCTAGGCAAAGTTTTAACATTATAATTCATACCTCCTCAGTGGAGGCACCGCATCTTCTCCTTATTTCTTGTTGCAGAGGTGGTACTGCCTCTCAGAATGTTTGAATAATTGCAGGAACTTTTAGCCCAGACATACCATTAATCTAGAAATTTAACAGTGCACCTCTATTTTCACAGGATCCAAAATTCCATGCTGAAAATGTGGAATCTGCCACATTCGAGAGTTCTCTTCCACAGGCCCCATGGGCTGTAACGTTTAACATTGTGAGCATGTCAGAGTTTAAAATGGTGAACCAAAGTGAGAGACAGCTGGAGAGGAGCTATTAAAATGCATAACCAAAAGCTTGATTAGAGGTATAGCTTCTGATACAATTCCCTGCAGAGTTGTAAAGGAAGGGGGAAAGAGAGAGAGGTAGGAAGATAGAAAGGCTTACTGGGAGAATTCCACCAATTAGGGCCAATTAAAAGGTAGTTGAAATAAAGATGCAGCATTTGTTGTTTGACCTTCTGAGGAAACAAGATGGCTTCAGGTGCCATCAAAAGAA